>NC_029774.3:96300385-96301233 GCF_000817695.3 Arachis duranensis | reverse complement strand
ACAGAAAAAGCTGGGCGTTCAAAACGCCCAGTGAAGAAGGACAAAATGGAATTTAAACACCAGCCAGGGTGCCTGGCTGGGCGTTTAACGGCCAAAAGGGTAGTAGTTTGGGCGTTAAATGCCAGAATGTGCACCATTCTGGGCGTTTAACGCCAGGATGGCACAAGAGGGAAGATTTTGTTTTCAAATCAAATCTTTTCAATCAAATCTTTTTCAAAATCAATTTCTTTCTATTTTCAAAGATACTTGCTATCAATTAATGATTTGATTCAACATTTCAAGTATGTTACCTTTTCTGTTGAGAAAGGTTTAATGTTTGAATCATATCTTTTCTTGTTAGCCAAGTTATTAATTTTTAAAATCAAATCTTTTTAAAATGTTTTTCAAATCATATCTTCTCAACCACATCTTTTTCAAAATAGTTTTCAATCATATCATTTTAATTTCTAATTTCAAAATCTTTTTCAAAAATCACTTTACTTCTTTCTCAATCTTGGTTTTCGAAAATCAATTAGTGTTTTTCAAAATGTTTTTAAATCTTTTACTTAATTTTCGAAAATTACTTCCCCTCTTCTCACATCCTTCTATTTATGGACTAACACTATTCCTTAATACACAATTCGAGCTCCATCTTTCTTGATAAAGTTCGAATTCTTCTACTTCTACCTTCTATTTTTCTTTTCCTCTGACACTTCAAGGAATCTCTATACTGTGACATAGAGGATTCCATATTCCCTTGTTCTTTTCTCTCTCATATGAGCAGGAGCAAAGACAAAAGCATTCTTGTTGAGGCTGACCCTGAACCTGAAAGGACCTTGAAGCGAAAGCTAAGAGAAGCTAAGGCACAA
>NC_029774.3:96298657-96299724 GCF_000817695.3 Arachis duranensis | reverse complement strand
CTCAGAAGAAAGGAGTTCTTGAGATTGACACTCTAAATGCCATATTGGCTCAGAACAAAATATTGACTCAGCAGGTCAATATGATTTCTCAAAGTCTGTCTGGAATGCAAAATGCACCAGGCAGTACTAAGGAAGCTTCATCTGAAGAAGAAGCTTATGATCCTGAGAACCCTTCAAGGGAAGAGGTGAATTACATGGCAGAACCCTATGGAAACACCTATAATCCTTCATGGAGAAATCATCCAAATATCTCATGGAAGGATCAACAGAGACCTCAACAAGGTTTCAACAACAATAATGGTGGAAGAAACAGGTTTAGCAATGGCAAGCCCTTTCCATCATCTTCTCAGCAACAGACAGAGAATTCTAAGCAGAACACCTATGACTTAGCAACCATGGTCTCTGATCTAATCAAAACCACTCAAAGTTTCATGACTGAAACAAGATCCTCCATTAGAAATTTGGAGGGACAAGTGGGTCAGCTGAGCAAGAAAATTACTGAACTCCCTCCTACTACTCTTCCAAGCAATACAGAAGAAAATCCAAAGGGAGAGTGCAAAGCCATCAACATGGCCGAATTTGGAGAGGAGGAAGAGGCAGTGAACGCCACTGAGGAAGACCTCAATGGACGTCCACTGACTTCCAATGAGTTCCCCAATGAGGAACCATGGGAATCTGAGGCTCAAAACGAGACCATAGAGATTCCATTGGACTTACTTCTGCCATTCACGAGCTCTGATGAGTATTCTTCCTCTGAAGAGGATGAGTATGTCACTGAAGAGCAAGTTGCTAAATACCTTGGAGCAATCATGAAGCTAAATGACAAGTTGTTTGGCAATGAGACTTGGGAGGATGAACCCCCTTTGCTCACCAAAGAACTGGATGACTTGTCTAGGCAGAAATTACCTCAAAAGAGACAAGATCCTGGGAAGTTCTCAATACCTTGTGCCATAGGCACCATGACCTTCAAGAAGGCCTTGTATGACCTAGGGTCAAGTGTAAATCTCATGCCTCTCTCTGTAATGGAGAAGCTAGGGATCTTTGAGGTGCAAGCTGCAAAAATCTCA
>NC_029774.3:96297261-96298415 GCF_000817695.3 Arachis duranensis | reverse complement strand
GGAGCCCACTGTCAAGCTAATGACATTAAAGAAGCGCTTGTTGGGAGGCAACCCAATGTTATATTTTATCTATTTTCCTTTGTTATTTTATGTTTTCTGTAGGTTGATGATCATGAGAAGTCACAAATTCAATGGAAAAAGCAAAAACAGAATGAAAAACAGAAAGAAAAATAGCACACCCTGGAGGAAGAACCTGCTGGCGTTTAAACGCCAGTAAGGCTGGCAGATGGGCGTTTAACGCCCAGTCTGGCACCATTCTGGGCGTTTAACGCCAGAAAGGGGCACCAGACTGGCGTTAAACGCCAAAGAAGAGCAAGAACTTGGCGTTAAACGCCAGAAATGGGCACCAGCCCGGCGTTTAACGCCAGAATTGGCACAAAGGGCAATTTTGCTCGCCACTTGGTGCAGGGATGACCTTTCCTTGACACCTCAAGATCTGTGGACCCCACAGGATCTCCACCTACCCCACCACTCTCTCTCTTCTTCACCCATTCACCAATCACCTCAACACCTCTTCCCCAAAAACCCTTCACCTATCAAATCCCATCTTTCTCTTCACCACTCACATCCATCCTTCATAAAACCCCACCTACCCCACCATTCAAATTCAAACCACTTACCCTCCCAAACCTACCCATACATGACCGAACCATAACCCCCCCACTCCTATATAAACCCTTCCTACCCCTCTCTTCACCCCTATATAAACCCATCTTCACTTCTTCATTTTCACACAACATAAACACTACTTCTCCCCCTTTGGCCGAACCACAAAGCCTCCTCCATCTCCTTCATTTCTTCTTCTTCTACTCTCTTCTTTCTTCTTTTGCTCGAGGACGAGTAAACCTTTTAAGTTTGGTGTGGAAAAAGCATTGCTTTTTGTTTTCCATAACCATTTATGGCATCCAAGGCCGGAGAAACCTCTAGAAAGAGGAAAGGGAAGGCAAATGCTTTCACCTCCGAGTCATGGGAGATGGAGAGATTCGTCTCAAGGGTGCATCAAGACCACTTCTATGAAGTTGTGGCCTTGAAGAAGGTGATCCTCGAGGTCCCTTTCAAACTCAAAAAGAGTGAATATCCGGAGATCCAACATGAGATCCGAAGAAGAGGTTGGGAAGTTCTTACCAACCCCATTCAACAAGTCGGAATCTTAA
>NC_029774.3:96294641-96296953 GCF_000817695.3 Arachis duranensis | reverse complement strand
GAGGTGATATCCCAAGAACTTTATAAGGTGGCGGACAAGTCCTCTACCTTGGCAAGGTTAGCCTTTCCTCATCTCATTTGTCACCTCTGTTATTCAGTTGGAGTTGACATAGAGGGAGACATCCCCATTGATGAGGACAAGCCCATCACTAAGAAGAGGATGGAGCAAACAAGAGACCCCTCTCATCATCAAATCCCTGAGTTGCCTCAAGGGATGCACTTTCCTCCACAAAACTATTGGGAGCAACTAAACACCTCCCTAGGAGAATTGAGTTCCAACATGGGACAACTAAGGGTGGAGCACCAAGAACATTCCATCCTCCTCCATGAAATTAGAGAAGACCAAAGAATCATGAGAGAGGAGCAACAAAGGCAATGAAGAGACATTGAGGAGCTCAAGCACTCCATAGGATCTTCAAGAGGAAGAACAAGCCGCCATCACTAAGGTGGACCCGTTCTTTAATTTCCTTGTTCTTTATTTTTCTGTTTTTCGAAAATTATGCTTATGTTTATCTATGTTTGTGTCTTATAATCATTAATGTCTTAGTGTCTATGCCTTAAAGTTATGAATGTCCTATGAATCCATCACCTTTCTTAAATGAAAAATGTTTTTAATTGAAAAAGAGAAGAATTGCATGAATTTCAAATTTTATAACAGTTTAATTATTTTGATGTGGTGGCAATACTTTTGTTTTCTGAATGTATGCTTAAACAGTGCATATGTATCTTGAATTTGTGGTTCATGAATGTTGGCTTTTGAAAGAATGATGAAAAAGGAGACATGTTACTGAGGATCTGAAAAATCATAAAAATGATTCTTAAAGCAAGAAAAAGCAGTGAATACAAAAAATCAATTGAAAAAAAAAAGAAAGAAGAAAAACGAAAAAAAGAGGGAAAAAAAGAGAAAAAGAAAGAAATAAAGTTGTGATCCAAGACAAAAAGAGTGTGCTTAAGAACCCTGGACACCTCTAATTGGGGACTCTAGCAAAGCTGAGTCACAATCTGAAAAGGTTCACCCAATTATGTGTCTGTGGCATGTATGTATCCGGTGGTAATACTGGAAGACAGAGTGCCTTGGGCCACGGCCAAGACTCAATAAGAAGCTGTGTTCAAGAATCATCATACTTAACTAGGAGAATCAATGACACTATCTGGATTCTGAGTTCCTAAAGAAGCCAATCATTCTGAATTTCAAAGGATAGAGTGAGATGCCAAAACTGTTCAGAGGCAAAAAGCTAAAAGCCCCGCTCATCTAATTAATACTGATCTTCATAGATGTTTTTGGAATTCATTGCATATTCTCTTCTTTTTATCTTATTTGATTTTCAGTTGCTTGAGGACAAGCAACAATTTAAGTTTGGTGTTGTGATGAGCGGATAATTTGTACGCTTTTTGGCATTGTTTTTAGTATGTTTTTAGTATGATCTAGTTAGTTTTTAGTATATTTTTATTAGTTTTTAGTTAAAATTCACTTTTCTGGGCTTTACTATGAGTTTGTGTGTTTTTTGTGATTTCAGGTATTTTCTGGCTGAAATTGAGGGACCTGAGCAAAAATCTGATTCAGAGGCTGAAAAGGATTGCAGATGCTGTTGGATTCTGACCTCCCTGCACTCGAAGTCAATTTTCTGGAGCTAAAGAAGCCTAATTGGCGCGCTCTCAACGGCGTTGGAAAGTAGACATCCTGGGCTTTCCAGCAATATATGATAGTTCATACTTTGCCCAATATTTGATGGCCCAAACCGGCGTTCAAAATCACCTTCAGAATTCCCAGCGTTAAACGCCGGAACTGGCACAAGGATGGGAGTTAAACGCCCAAACTGGCACCAAAGCTGGCGTTTAACTCCAAGAAGAGTCTCTGCACGAAAATGCTTCAATGCTTAGCCCAAGCACACACCAAGTGGGCCCGGAAGTGGATTTTTATGTCATTTACTCATCTCTGTAAACCCTAGGCTACTAGTTCTCTATATATAGGACCTTTTACTATTGTATGTTAATTTTTTGATCGCTTTAGATCTCTAGATCATCTTTTGATCATGTTTTTATGATTGAACCCTCTTTGGGAGGCTGGCCATCCGGCCATGCCTAGACCTTGTTCTTATGTATTTTCAACGGTGGAGTTTCTACACACCATAGATTAAGGTGTGGAGCTCTGCTGTACCTCGAGTATTAATGCAATCACTATTGTTCTTCTATTCAATTCCACTTCCGAGATATCACTTGTTCTAAACCCTAAACCCTAAAAAATATCACTTGTTCTTCAACTTGATGAATGTGATGATCCGTGACACTCATCATCATTCTCACCTATGAACG
>NC_029774.3:96287212-96294388 GCF_000817695.3 Arachis duranensis | reverse complement strand
CCATCATCCATAACCATTTGAGTTTGCCTGACTAAGATTTACAAGGTGACCATAGCTTGCTTCATACCAACAATCTCTGTGGGATCGACCCTTACTCGCGTAAGGTTTATTACTTGGACGACCCAGTACACTTGCTGGTTAGTTGTGCGAACTTGTAGTGATCACAATTTCGTCCACCAGGTATACAGATACTACTCCCATATGAAGCAGTAGTGGGGTTAAATAATGGAGAAAGGGAAATGATGTGGATTTTATTTTATTTATTTTATTATTATAAAAAAAATTTCAAAATAATAAAATAAAATAAAATAAAACTAAAATAAAAATAAAAATAAAAAATTTGAAAATATTTTATGAAGAATTTTGAAAAAGTGAGGAGAGAGAAAGTGGTTAGAATATTTTTGAAAAAGATATGATTTTAAAATCTTAACAACTAAGATATGATAAGATAAAATTTTGAAATTAAAATCTGAATTTTTATAAAAAAAAATTCAAAATATTTGCTTAAAAATAGTTAGAAAAGATATTTTTTATTTTTGAATTTTATTATGAAAGAGAAAAACACACAAAAGACACAAGACTTAAAATTTTTAAATCCAATGCTCCTTGTTTTCGAAATTTTTGGAGGGAAAACACCAAGGCACACCAAACTTAAAAATTTTAAGATCAAAACACAAGGAAGACTCAAGAACACCTTGAAGACTCACAAGAATACCAAGAACAAAAGAAAGAACACTAAACTTAAAATTTTTAGAAAACCAAATTAAAATTTTCAAAAATTAAAGAAAATTAACAAGAGAATACCAAAATTAAAGTTTGGCACAAGATTTAATCAAAGAAAAATTATTTTTGAAAAAGTTTTAAAAGGAAGATACCTAATTGCCAAGAACATAAGCCAACGCTCTAGCCAACTGAGCTATAAATTTAACGTGTTTTAAAAAGGTATTTAATAAATAAAATTTTTTTTGAAAACTAAAAATTTGAAAATGCACAAGAAAAACAAGAAAAGACACAAAACAAGACAAACCAAATATCAAACAAGAAAAATTGACAAGAACAATTTGAAGATCAAGGAAGAACAAAGAACATGCAATTTGAAAATTGAAAGATAAAGAAAAGCATGCAATTGACACCAAACTTAAAACATGACACTAAACTCATAGGAAAACTAAAAATTAAAAAAAACAATATTTTTGAAAAAGATTTTGAAAAGAAAATAAAAGACTCTGACCCAAAAGACAAAATTTTCCTAATCTAAGCAACAGGATTCACCGTCAGTTGTTCAAACTCAAACAATCCCCGGCAACGGTGCCAAAAACTTGGTGCACGAAAATTACACTCACACTATGTAATTCCACACAACTAACCAGCAAGTACACTGGGTCGTCCAAGTAATACCTTACGTGAGTAAGGGTCGATCCCACGGAGATTGTTGGCTTGAAGCAAGCTATGATTATCTTATTATTCTTAGTCAGGATACCAATAAGGTTCTTTAGTTTCAATTGAAAAAAGTGAAAGAGCATGAAATGAGTAATTGTTACACAGTAATGGAGAATGTGTTGGAGTTTTGGAGATGCTTTGTCTTCTGAATCTCTGCTTTCCTACTGTCATCTTCTTCACGCACGCAAGGTTCCTTCTATGGCAAGCTGTGTGTTGGTGGATCACCGTTGTCAATGGCTACCATCCGTCCTCTCAGTGAAAATGGTCCAAATCCGCTGTCACCGCACGGCTAATCATCTGTCGGTTCTCGATCATGTCGGAAAAGGATCCATTGATCCTTTGCGTCTGTCACTATGCCCAACACTCACGAGTTTGAAGCTCATCACAGTCATCCAATCCCTGAATCCTACTCGGAATACCCTAGACAAGGTTTAGACTTTCTGGATTCTCAAGGATGCTGCCAATGGATTCTAGCTTATACCACGAAGACTCTGATTAAGGAATCTAAGAGATACTCATTCAATCTAATGTAGAACGGTGGTGGTTGTCAGGCACGCGTGCATAGGTTGAGAATGGTGATGAGTGTCACGGATCATCACCTTCTTCATATTGAAGTGCGAATGAATATCTTAGATAGAAACAAGCGTGTTTGAATAGAAAACAGAAATAATTGCATTAATTCATCGAGACGCTGCAGAGCTCCTCACCCCCAACATTAGAGTTTAGAGACTCATGCCGTCAGAGAATACAAATTTCAGATCTAAAATGTCATGAGGTCCAGAATAGATCTCTAAAAGTTGTTTAAATACTAAACTAGTAACCTAGGTTTACAGAAAATGAGTAAACTAAGATAGATAGTGCAGAAATTCACTTCTGGGGCCCACTTGGTGTGTGCTAGGGCTGATACTTAAGCTTCTCACGTGCCTGGGCTATTTTTGGAGTTAAACGTCAGGTTGTAACCTGTTTCTGGCGTTTAACTCCAACTTGCAACCTGTTTCTGGCGTTCAACGCCAGAATGCAACATGAAACTGGCGTTAAACACCAATTTACGTCATTTATCTTCGAGCAAAGTATGGACTATTATATATTGCTGGAAAGCCCTAGATGTCTACTTTCCAACCCAATTGAGAGCTCGCCAATTGGACTCAGGTAGCTCTAAAAAATTCATTCCGAGTGCAGGGAGGTCAGAATCCAACAGCATCAGCAGTCATTTTTCAGCCTGAATAAGATTTTTGCTTAGCTCCCTCAATTTCAGCCAAAAAATACCTGAAACCACAGAAAAACACACAAACTCATAGTAAAGTCCAGAAATATGAATTTTGCCTAAAAACTAATAAAAATATACTAAAAACTAACTAAAACATACTAAAAACTACATGAAATTACCCCCAAAAAGCGTATAAAATAGCCGCTCATCAGAGATCTCAACCATACTCTGATCATCTGTGAGACTCCATGAGAGCTCACTGTCAAGCTATTGACATTAAAGAAGCTCTTATTGGGAGGTAACCCAATTTTATTTTAATTTTATCTATGTTATTTTATGTTTTCTTTTAGGTTGATGATCATGTGAAGTCACAAAGACACTCACAAAAATAAAGCAAAAGTCAAAAATAGCACACCCTGGACGAAGGACTTACTGGCATTTAAACGCCAGTAAGGGCAGCAAAATGGGCGTTTAAATGCCCAATCTGGCACCTTTCTGGGCGTTTAAACGCCAGAACAGGGCACCAGACTGGCGTGTAAATGCCAAAACAGAGCAGAAAGCTGGCGTTTAAACACCAAAGCAGGGTAGCAAACTGGCATTTAGATGCAAGAACAGGAAAGAAAGCTGGCGTTTAAATGCCAGAACAGTGCAGCAAACTGGCATTTAAACGCCAGGATTGCACTCTAAGGAGCTTTTAATGCTATATTAGAGCAGGGATGAGAAATCGTTGGCCCCTCAGGATCTGTGGACCCCACAGGATCCCCACCAACCTCAACTCACTCTCTCTCCTCTTCATACCTTTCTACAACACTCTTCCCCAAATACACCTTCCATCTCCTCCATTTTCTTCTTCTTCTACATCTTTTGCTCGAGGACGAGTAAACCTTCTAAGTTTAGTGTGGTAAAAGCATTGCTTTTTGTTCTTCCATAACCATTTATGGCACCTAAGGCCAGAGAAATCTCTAGAAAGAGGAAAGGAAAGACAAAAGCTTCCACCTCTGAGTCATGGGAGATGGAGAGATTCATCTCAAGGGTCCATAGCTCAGTAGTATAGCATTTGACTGCACAACAAGAGATCCCACTCATGGACCTCAACAAAAGCATGAGGAATTCCCTCATCAAGAAATCCCTGAGATGCCTCAAGGGATACATTTTCTTCCACACAACTATTGGGAGCACCAAAATCACTATGGATGGAGCAACAAAGGCAAGGAAGAGACATAAAGGAGCTCAAGAGCACCGTTGGTTCTTCAAGAGGAGGAAGACGCCATCCTCACTAAGGTGGACTCATTCTTTTATCTCATTGTCTATTTATTTTTCTATTTTTCGAATTTTTGCTTGATGTGCTATTTATGTTTATGTCCTTACTACATGATCATCAGTGTCTAGTGTCTATGCCTTAAAGCTATGAACAAATGAATCCTTCACCTCTCTTAAATGAAAAAATGTGCTTAATTACAAAAGAACAAGAAGTACTTGGATTTCAAATTTTATCTTGAAACTAGTTTAATTATTTTGATGTGGTGGCAATACTTTTTGTTCTATGAATGAATGCTTGAATAGTGCATATTTTTGATCTTGTTGTTTATGAATGTTAAAGTTGTTGGCTCTTGAAAGAATGATGAACAAAGAGAAATGTTATTGATAATCTGAAAAATCATGAAATTGATTCTTGAAGCAAGAGAAAGCAGTGAAAAAAAAGGAGCGACAATTTAAGTTTGGTGTTGTGATGAGCGTATAATTTATACGCTATTTGGCATTGTTTTTAGGTAGTTTTTAGTAGAATCTAGCTACTTTTTGGGACGTTTTTATTAGTTTTTATGCAAAATTCACATTTCTAGACTTTACTAGGAGTTTGTGTGTTTTTCTGTGATTTCAGGTATTTTCTGGCTGAAATTGAGGGACCTGAGCAAAAATCTTATTCAGAGGCTGACAAAGGACTACTGATGCTATTGGATTCTGACCTCCCTGCACTCGAAGTGGATTTTCTGGAGCTACAGAAATCCAAATGGTGCTCTCTCAATTGCATTGGAACGTAGACATCTAGAGCTTTCCATCAATATTTAATAGTTCATACTTTGCCCGACTTTTGATGACACAAACTGGCGTTCAAACGCCCTTTC
Organism: Arachis duranensis; assembly: GCF_000817695.3. Lineage (NCBI taxonomy): Eukaryota > Viridiplantae > Streptophyta > Magnoliopsida > Fabales > Fabaceae > Arachis > Arachis duranensis. The sequence continues at coordinate 96,289,618 of NC_029774.3, read as the reverse complement.
TCTGCCTTATTTTGAAGTCAAAACGCCAGAAATGGCATAAAAGTTGGAGTTAAACGCCCAAACTGGCATAAAAGCTGGCATTTAACTACAAGAGAAGCCTCTACACATGTGAAGCTCAATGCTCAACCCAAGCATACACCAAGTGGGCCCAAAAGTGGATTTCTGCATCATTCACCTATTTCTGTAAACCCTAGTAGCTAGTTTCATTATAAATAGGACCTTTTACTATTGTATTTTCATCTTTTGATCATCTTTTGAACTCTTGATCATGTTTTGGGGGCTGGCTTCACGGCCATGCCTGGACCATTATCACTTATGTATTTTCAACGGTGAAGTTTCTACACACCATAGATTAAGGTGTGGAGCTCTACCATTCCTCGAGTATTAATGCAAAGTATTATTGTTCTTCTATTCAATTCATGCTTATTCTTGTTCTAAGATATTCACTCGCACTTCAACCTGATGAATGTGATGATGTGTGACACTTATTATCATTCTCACCTATGAATGCGTGCCTGACAACCACTTCCGTTCTACACAAGATTGGGCGTGTATCTCTTGGATTCCTTGTCCACGACGCATGGTTGCCTCGCCTGACAACCAAGCCTTCCATTCCGTGAGATCAGAGTCTTCGTGGTATAAGCTAGAATTATTGGCGGCCATTCCTGAGATCTGGAAAGTCTAAACCTTGTCTGTGGTATTCCGAGTAGGATCTGGAAAGGGATGACTGTGACAAGCTTCAAACTCGTGACTGTAGGGCGTAGTGACAGACGCAAAAGGATAGTAAATCCTATTCCTACACGATCGAGAACCAACAGTTGATTAGCCATGCGAGAAATTGTAGAGGACCTTTTTCACTGAGAGGATGGGAGGTAGCCATTGACGCCAGTGAAACCCTACAAACAGCTTGCCATGGAAAGAACTATGAAGGATTGGATGAAGGCAGTAGGAAAGCAGATATTCAAAAGGAGCAAAGCATCTCCATACACTTATCTGAAATTCTCACCAATGAATTACATAAGTATGTCTATCTTTACTTTATGTTTTATTTATCTTTTAGTTATGAAGACTATAACCCATTTGAATCCGCTTGACTGAGATTTACAAGGTGACCATAGCTTGCTTCAAGCCGACAATCTCTGTGGGATCGACCCTTACTCACGTAAGGTATTACTTGGATGACCCAGTGCACTTGCTGGTTAGTTGTTCAGAGTTGTGACGAAGTGTGATTCACGTTTGAGAGCACCAAGTCTATTGGCGCCATTGTGATGATCACAATTTCGTGCACCAACATCTCGACAATATTTTTGCGAGAAGACATGATCAACTAGTCCTACAGCAAAGAAAACGGAAGAGGGGTTACTAGTCAAATAGCTCGGGCAAGTCAAAGAAGAGAAACTCAGGTATAAATAGATACAACTCGGACTAAACCACACAAGTATCAAGATGTTAGACATAACAACAAAAGGAAACCCCAAGACTCAAACCAAAAATCCAAGGGCATCCTTTGGAGGCAATAACAGAGCAAGGACTGAGGAAATATCTACAAGCCTACCTTCTTCTCAAACAAGCGACACTCCAAAAAAGAAAGTCACAAATCAAAAAACTATCAACATCACCATCTTCTTACAAATTTATCAGAAAAGGGAACCATCGTACATCAAAGCATGTCAAAGGAAAGTTATCAAAGACGCAACCTTTCTCAGAATCAAATAGCTCATTATTCAAAACCACAAGTCGAGGATTCAAACAGAAATGGTAACAACATGCAAAACCCTAAAAGCATCAACTTCAAGAAAAGCAACAAGATTCAAACAAAAGACAAAGAAACTCCCAGGACACATATTAACGGCAGCAATTAGATACAACAAAGCCAGGGAAAAATCAAAACTTTCCAAACGTAAGATAGTACGAAGAGAAAGAAGAAAGAAAAAAAGGACCAACCTGCAAAGTGAGAAAGCGAGGAAAGATGGAAGCTGATGAGCGGATAATTTATACGCTTTTTGGCATTGTTTTTATATAGTTTTTAGTAAGTTTGAGCTACTTTTAGGGATGTTTTCATTAGTTTTTATGTTAAATTCACATTTCTGGACTTTACTATGAGTTTGTGTGTTTTTCTGTGATTTCAGGTAATTTCTGACTGAAATTGAGGGACTTGAGCAAAACTCTGAAGAAGGCTGACAAAAGGACTGCTGATGCTGTTGGAATCTGACCTCCCTGCACTCGAAATGGATTTTCTGGAGCTACAGAACTCCAATTGGCGCGTTCTCAACGGCGTTGGAAAGTAGACATCCAGAGGTTTCCAGCAATATATAATAGTCCATACTTTATTCGAAGAATGACGACGTAACTTGGCGTTGAACGCCAAGTTCATGCTGCTGTCTGGAGTTAAACGCCAGAAAAATG
>NC_029774.3:96211106-96286501 GCF_000817695.3 Arachis duranensis | reverse complement strand
ACAGCTTGCCATGGAAAGGAGTAAGAAGGATTGAGTTGAAGCAGGAGAATAGCAGGCGTCCTTGAGCATATAGTATCCCCATTCGCTTATCTGAAATTCCCACCAATGAGTCTGCATAAGTATTCTATCCCTTGTATTATTTATTTTCTTATTTCTCTTTTCGAAACCCATAAACCAGTTTAATCTGCCTAACTGAGATTTACAAGGTGACCATAGCTTGCTTCATACCAACAATCTCTGTGGGATCGACCCTTACTCACGTAAGGTTTATTACTTGGACGACCCAGTACACTTGCTGGTTAGTTGAACGGAGTTGTGAGCTTCTTTAACAATGCCTGAAACTCTTTTATCACAATTTCGTCCACCAGAAGCAAACAACGAATCCACACCCAATGATTGCTTCAGAGAAAAACGCGAAGACGTGAAAGTTGAAAAATCACAGAAGCTAGAGAATGCAAAAACAAGAAGGGCAAAAGTGGAGTCATAGTAAGCAAAGGGAAGAAGAAACTAAAAGGAAAAAAGTCTTTTGGAAAGTTCAAAATGAAAAGCTAAAGAGGGAAACGGCAAAAGGAGGAATTAAAAAGGGCATTTAAAACCCTCGCATGTTCCCAAGGAAGTACGAAAATGCGCGCTGTCATTAAAAATGAGAGAGAGAAAACGCTCCGTATTCAAAATAAACTCTGTAAAAGTGAGATCGACAAATGCTCGAGCTCAACTTTACCTAAAAGAGGATCAAAAGTCCAAAAAAGACATGACCTCAAGGGAAAGATCGAACTCGAGCAGGGGCACTGTTCATACCCCGGGTCGAGCTGTCCGACCCGGGCTGAGTCGACCGACCTCTTCAGGTCAGAACTACCCGATCTCTTCTCAAAAGAGTTCGGCCCAAACTGCTACAGTGGCCCAAGAGGGCCCTAATGGAGGAACACAACCCAAATCTAAAGGCAGCCCAAGCCTAAAAGGATAAAGACGGTTCCCCCTAAAGATAAGATGACTTCACTCAAAGATAAGATAAGATAACTATCTTATCTCCAGAAAGGTCACTCCACACTATTATAAATACACTGGAGCACACAGGTATAACTCATACTCTGATTCTACTAAAAACCTGCTTAATACCCTTGCTAACTTAAGCATCGGAGTCCCTTGCAGGTACCACCACCCTCCGGTGAGGAAGGATCAACACCACCACTAAGTCCAACAAGTCGGACACGGCAGCTCCGACCACCATCATCAAGTCAGACTCAACAGCGCCAACCAGTACAGAAGATCTCGTCTGAGATCGACCTACAGTTTTAGGTAACCCTCGGAACAGTTTCCAACTAGGAAGAAACGAGCACATTGAGATCAATAAGGAGATAAACAATAGTGGATGGGCACTTTTGTGCAACCCACCAAAGAAGGTGGTTGAAGGCTTGGTGAGAGAGTTCTACGCCAATGCTGTACCTCAGCCAGGACAACCCTATGGTTATCTCAGCTATGTGAGGGGAAATCCATTGATTATAGCCCCTCCAACATAGAGAGGATGCTAATGGTAAAGCGGACAAACTCCACCCGGAGCTGAGGAAAGAATGGAGCAACAAGACCCAGGATTTGATGAAATCCTCAATGAAATCTGTGTGTTGAATGTACAAAGGATAAACAACAAGGATGGGAGGCCCAACCAGTTGAGAAGAAGGGATTTGAGCCCCCAAGCTAGAGGGTGGCTAGAATTTGTGAGAAATTTTCTAATCCCTATATCCAACACTTCAGAGGTGACCAAAGAGAGAGCTGTGCTCATATACAGCATCATGAAAGGTGAGAATGTCAATGTTGGGGAGCTAATTGCCAACAACATCAACTAAGTGCTGAAAAGCACCAAGGATGACTCAAAGTTGGCATTCCCCAACATCATACAGAGGCTGTGTGATGAGGCTGGGATGGAAAAGATTATTGATGAAGTGCTAGTGAAGCAAGACAAGTTTATAACTGCCAAGAAGATAGCCAAAGTGGTGGCTGTAAACCCACTTCAGAGGGCCAGGAAGCATAGAGCTCATGCTCATGTGTAGCCATAACAACAACAAGAAGAAGAGGCAGAGGAGCAACCACATTTTCTAGCACTTCAACCACCACCATATCAACAATACCAACAATTTCCTGAAGGATTCAATTGGGAACAACTGCAAGGAGACATACACCAAATGAGAGGAGGTATCCACCACTTGAGAGAGGATGTCAACCAACTCAAGGATAATCAACAACAACAATGGAACCAAGTGAATGAGAACATACAATAACTCCAAGCAAGTATGGAGCAACTAAAGGAGCAACAAGAATAGTTTGACTGGGGAGAAATGCAAAGTATGCTCAACCAAATAGTGGAGCAAAACAAATGGCAGCAGAGGAATCTGGCCGAATTCAGGAACCTCTATGACGCTAGGACTATCTCAAGGAGGCAATATGACATCAACTCACAAGCAAAATTGAATCACTTGTGTAATGATGTGGCCGCTCTAAACCCAGGATACCCAACATTCATGCAAGGAATGGAGGAGTTGAGTGTAAGACAAGAAGAAATTCTGGCCAAACACAAGGAGGACAAAAGGAATTACATGAGAAGGCTAGGATTCTGGAAGCCCAAGGACACTAAAGCACAAGAGGGATCTTCCAAAAAGAATGGTGATGACTCCTTCCCTTGTAAGAAGAAAGACAAAGGAAAAGGGCCATGAATTAAAGCTGCTCAAGGTTGTTAAGCTCCATGGTTGACACTCTCTAAATTTTGAATTCGCTTAGTTTTATCTATGATTTAATTTCTTTCTAAGAATAAATTGCAACATTAGGATAGTTTACTTTAATTCTTAGTTTTCTTTTCTCATGTCCTGAAGTCTTTTGTAAGTCCTTTAAATTACAAGAAAGAAAATGCAATTTTATTTTAAGTCTTTTCAACATCAATAAAGATTAGTTTGTCTCCATAAGAGTTGTTGTAAGTTGTGCAAAAACAAAAGAAAAAGGGACTAAAACCAAGAGAGATCATTCAAAAAAACCAATGGACAAGGAACTAAGTGTAGAACCCTAAATGAACTAAAAGGAAAATGAGGCATGAAAAGCAACTAGATCTTGAAGGTATGACAAGTAAAGGATAAGGGGTGTTCCTTGAATATTTATAGAACCAAGAAGTAGTAAGCAATAAAGACTCAATGCTCTGAGCATCAACTACTAGGATGGAAAGAAACATTAAAAAGCTCAAAAGAGTTGAAAAACCTAGTAGATGCTTGTGATGAAGGTTTGTCAAGAAGAGACCTGGGCAAGTAAATTCTTAGGGGTGTTTCAACACCTAGTACCCTAAAGCCAACTGGTTTGGGAGTGCTAATTGAAAGCCTAACTAAAGAGTTGTCTTGAGACAAAACACTTAGAGTTGTGGTCAATAAAGAAAAAATGAAATAACTCTTATTATCATGGTGCAGCAAAATTACCAATATTCCGGTCTTCCACAGGAAGAACCTATTGAGTTTCTGGCACAGTTCTTACAAATTGTTGACACAGTACATGATACAGAAGTAGATCAGGATGTCTACAGATTACTACTATTTCCATTTGCTGTAAAAGATCAAGCTAAGAGGTGGTTAAATAACCAAGCCAAAGCAAGCATACGAACATGGAAGTAGTTATCAGGCAAATTCCTGAATCAATATTTCCCTCCAAAAAGGATGACACAGCTAAGGCTGGACATCCAAGGCTTTAAACAAGGGGATAATGAATCTCTTTAGGATGCTTGGGAGAGGTACAGAGAGATGCTAAGGAAATGCCCCTCTGAAATATTTTCATAATGGGTGCAGTTAGACATCTTCTACTATGGGCTTACAGAAAATGCCCAGATATCTTTAGACCACTCATCTGGTAGATCTATACACATGAGAAAGACAATTGAAGAGGCTGAAGAGCTCATTGATACAGTTGCAAGAAATCATCATCTGTATTTAAATAGTGAATCTTCCATGAAAGAAGAGGCTAAAGCAGTATCCACTGAAATTAGTCCTCCAGAACAGGTTGCTTAACTTAACCAAAAAATACTTCTTCTAACAAAACAGTTATCAGAGTTCAAAGAAATGTTACAAGAAACCAAAGATGCTAACCAGAATATGGAAAAATAATTGAATCAGACAAAATAGCAGTTATCCAAACAGATAAAGGAAGAGTGCCAAGCTGTTTATTTAAGGAGTGGGAAGACATTAAATACCTCAACTCAAAGCAGCAAAAAGCCAAGAAAGGAACAATTGACAGAGGATGAGTAAATCACTGCCCAAAATCCCTTTAAGGACAGTAAGAGCCCAGAGAGGAATACTTCTGGCGTTCAAACGCCAGAAAGGGGTAAAGAATTGGCGTTAAACGCCCAGTGGGTGTCCAGTTCTGGTGTTCAAACGCCAGAAAAGGGTGGGAATCTGGCGTTAAACGCCCATCCAGCCCCCAATCCTGACGTTCAAACGCTAATGAGGGATCAGACACTTGCAAGTGCTGATAGTAACCCCTCTAAGAAGGCTTCTCCAACTACCTCTGTAGGAAATAAACCTGCAGCAACTAATGTTGAAGAATATAAAGCCAAGATGCCTTATCCGCAAAAACTTCACCAAGCAGAACAGGATAAACAATTTGCCCGCTTTGCAGATTATCTCAGGACTCTTGAAATAAAGATCCCATTTGCAGAGGCACTTGAGCAAATACCCTCTTATGCTAAGTTCATGAAAGAGATCTTAAGTCATAAGAAGGATTGGAGAGAAACTGAAAAAGTTTTCCTCACTGAAGAATGCAGTGCAGTCATTCTAAAAAGTTTATCAGAGAAGCTTAAAGATCCCGGAAGCTTTATGATACCATGCACATTAAAAGATGCTTGTACCAAGACAGCTCTATGTGATCTTGGGGCAAGTATCAACCTGATACCTGCATCTACTATCAGAAAGCTTGGTTTGACTGAAGAAGTGATAAGCTGTTCTGCACCAAAGTGATAAGCTGAGACTTCAACCCAAAGTTATTGGCATGAACATTTGGGGTGAGTATACTGCTTCCACAGTTTCTTGCATTGGAGAAGGTGTAAGAGGCTAGAATTCTCCTTTGAGGCTGGCCATTGTTATTAGCCACCTCTTCTGGTAGATTAGGGGGGTTGCCCTCCATCTCTTGATTCACTTCCTCTGATTCTTCTTCTCCAAATACGCCCTTCCCTCTTGCTTCTCTTCTCAATCTCAAGAGTGTTTTCTCTGGTTCAGAATCAAAATAAGTGGAGTCACCTCTTCTTCCTCTTGGCATGCAAACAAAACAACAAGAAACACAAAAAGAGCACTCTGTTCCTTTAGTGAAGTTAGAATTAGTAGAGACAAAATCTCAAATAGTTAGTGTGCTTAACAAAACAAAAGAAAAATACTTAATCTAGATTATCACCCTACTTAATCATTGTCAATCTAAATCAATCCCTGGCAACGGCACCAAAAACTTGATGAGGGAAAAATGATTCCACACAAACTTACCGGCAAGTATATCGGGTCGCATCAAGTAGTAATAACTCACAGGAGTGAGGTCGATCCCACAGGGATTGATGGATTGAGCAACTTTAGTATGGTGATGAATTTAGTTAAGCAAATATTTGATGATTTAAGTGAAATTTGATTAACAGAAGCAAGTAAACTAGAGTGCAGAAAGTAAATAGGCAGAATCTTAAAGTGTTGAAGGAGTAAATTGCAGAAACTTAGAATGCAAGAAATTAAAAGAGCTGAAACTTAAATTGCAAGAAAGGTAAATGAATGAAAATTTAAAGTGCAAGAAATTTAAATTGCTGAATCTAAATTGACAGGAAACTTAAATTGCATGAAGAATAAAGGGATCTGGGTGTCGGAAATTAAAGCTGAACTAGAAAATGTAAAGTGCAGTAAACTAAAGAACTCTCAATTGAAGAAATTCAAATTAGGATTTCAGTACCAAAACATAAATGTAACATTGCAAAAGAATCAGAACAGAATGAAAGCTTAGATCAACTTTAAAATCCTAAGAGAGAAATTGGCAATTGCAGAAGAGTAATAAAAATAGAAAGAAAATTTAGATCTCAATTGCTCTCTTAACTAAACAGAAAAGAAATTTGCAGAAGAAAGAAACTTAAGATCAAATCTCTAATTCTTAGAACTATCAATGGAAAATTAAAAGATGACTCTCAGATGAAGAATTTCAGCAAAATTCTTCAATCTGAATCTGATCCCAATTCTAAAATTCTAAAAAGAAATTAAAAGATATCCCCCTTATAAAATCAAATTCGCTCCTATTTATACACTTTCTATTTCAGTCCTCAAGCACTTGGAGTGGGCTTTTTTGCCTGTGGAGAAATGGATCAAAATGGCACTTGGTTGCTGCTTCCAAGAGAATGTTGCATTCTCAAAGTGAGCATAGTGTTCATTCATCCACGCGTCTGTGTCCCTTGCACGCGCGCATCCGTTTGCGACTTTGGCTCATCGACGCGTGCGCGTCACTATCAGTCTTCAGCTCCCACCATGCTTGCACGCCCCTTTCACGCGTACGCGTCTTCAATAGAGTTCTCTTATTGAGCGCTACGTTTGCTTAATAAACGTTGCCCATGCGTGCGCGTCCTCTGCGCGTGTGTGTGGGTAGCCAAATGTCAAATCCAGGCTTCAGCGTCAGTCATGCGTGCGCATGCTTTGTCCTAGGTGCTCCATCGACGCGTGCGCGTCGATTGTAGAACTTTGCCTCCATATTTCAATCTCCCCGAGAACGCTGAGTAAATGAACGTAGTGTTCTCTTTGAAAATAAGCGCGAACCACTACCACGCGTACGCGTCATGCACGTGTACGCGTGGGTCTTCAAAAATTGCCCCTGACGCGTAGGCGTCCTGTACGCGTGCGTGTCGCAAGTGAGCGTGGCGTTCTTTCTTTGAACACAACGTTACTCTGGAGTGCTTCTCATTTTCTTTACTTTCTCACCTAAAATCAATCAAACAAGAAATCAAAGTCTCACCAAAATCATAAGAAATTGCATCGTTTATAATAATCACTTAATTCTTGCGTAAATCTCATGATTTTGTATAAAATTAATGATGTTTGATTAAATCAAGATAAACATGGAATTCCACTCCAATCACTTACTTATTGTGCAAGAAAGTGCATAAAACCTAATGAAACAGATGAAAAATGCTTGTGCAACTAGCATAAGATGACTTGTCATCAGCACCAGTACAAGGGCTAGGGGCACCCAAGCCAGTAAATGACTCTGTAAAGGAATTTTTTAGGCGTTAATAAAAGATTTCTATTTCTTTTAAAAGTTTCTTATTTCAAACGCATCAACTTAAGCTTGATAAACCGCAAAAATCATCGTCCAATCTGAAGATGTTGGCGAGATAAAGTGACGAGGTACAAGTTATTGTAAGATGTTATACAAAAAACTCTACAAAGCAACCTCAAACAGGTCAGATAAAAAAGAGAGTTATAGAAGTAACTTAAAAATCGATTACAAAAGTTGGACATATGTAAGGAAATTAATAAAGTCATCAAAGGGCAAACCAAGTCACGACCTACCATAAGTATTCAACAAAAGTACACTTTGATAAAGTTTTGAACACAGTTTAATAAAAAGTTGCAAACAATAACTAAACAATAGCGGTAAAGTGTTACAAAAACTACCCACTATTACAAAATCATATTGTTATAAAAGCCCACAGGTCGAGCTAATAACAAAATTACAAAAGCGATTTTAAGAGAACTCAAGGCTCCTTGCCAAAAAAGGGATCAAGCTTCTCGCCAGTAGCTTTATCCCTTTTGGAAGAAGGAGGAAGCACAGAGATAGGTATGACCAATACCATAACCAAGGAGGCCTCAACAATAACATCTTCAGATGGCGCTCCCGAGGACAAAGTCGGAGCTATCTGAGGTCCTGAGGTCAAAGATGGATCGATCTGAGCTCCCGCAGACTTCAAATTCTGAGGAGGCTCCTTCTTATCGTCCAAATCAGGCACAAGAACAATATCCCCGTCCACTAGTATGTTATCTGTGTTGAAGAGGGAGAGATCAAGGTCAGGAGCCAAGACCTTAATTTGGGCTTCCAGGTTTTCAAACATCTTGTCCATACCTATGGCAGATGTTTTTTGGAAATCGGCCACCTCCTCCTTTAATTTTTCTAGCTCCTCCTCCCGGGCTAACCTCTCCCCAAAGACCTGAGTATAAATTTCCTGATACTTTTTGGCCTTTTCCCTGGCCAAGCTAGCAGCAACTTCTGACCTGTTTGCCCTCTCTCGAGCACTCTCCAGATCGGCCTTCAAGGTGTCCCTCTCCTTCTCTAGTTCTGCCTTAGTCTCACTTAGCCTCTCCACATTAGTTCAGACAGCCACCAAGGCTCCAGTTGTGGCCTGGATAGGAGATTTCGTTAGCACCCTAGACAACTGAGAGAAAACCCCCCACAATGCAAAGTCCTCTTCGCGCTAAAGTTTGCAGGTGGTTCTGAATTACCACATCATCCATGCACACGATGATGAGGGAGAAGGTTCTCTTCCCCCCAAGCTAAAGTGTCAAAGTTTTTGATATAGATGCCCTCATCCTCATCAATTTTTTGTTTCTCAGAGGGAGGTTCAGTAGAGGAAGGAGATGAAAGGGTGGACTCTAAGGGGATAAGGCGGGAAATGGGAGTTAGGATGATAACTTTTGGATAAGGCGGGGAAAGATACTATAGCTACGATAACATAGACAAAGATTCTTTCAAAGAAAAGAAGAGAGTCTTTCAAATCTTTCTGGTAACAAACGTTTTCTCTTCTCAAAACACTTCACATCAAAACAAAGTTTCACCAAAACAAACAAAAGAAAGGTGTAAAGACAGCAAAAGCAAAAACCAACAGCAAGCAAGTCTCATACAATCAGAAAAGAGAGTTTGAGGGAACGTCTAAAGGCACCACAACACGAACGATCCCCTTCACGCCGGCAAAAGCAAATAACTCTTTAAACACCAAGATTGAGAAATCTTGAGGGAACATAAATAGACGAAATGACACAGATGAAGACTGTGGTGAAGAAGAAAGTACAACAACCTTTCAAAAACAACAAAAGGAGAAGGAGAGCCAAAAAGTCCCCTTTATAAAGAACAATAAATCTAAAATGGCTCTTTCACTCCTCTTCAACTGTGTGCGAATCCCCAGGAGCAACTACCGTACATTTTTTAACAACCATTAAAGCTCCACCAACGTTCAAAAATTCGAATTACGTCGGGTAGTACCAACAAGGTTAAAGTCCAACGTCCACAGCAGAGGCCAACGAATGCTTGAGTCTGACCTATAAAAGGAACGGACTCAAGCAGGGGCACTGTTCATACCCTGGCCTAATATATAAAAGCTAGGCCCAACAATACTAAAAGCCCCACCAATAAAGGTGGACTTCATGATAAGCCCGACCTCTTTAAGGAGGTCAGACGCTGACATAAAGGTCCAATCCTACTTTACTTAACAAGTCACTGCCTCCTTAAATTTCTCCTACTATCTTTACCCCAACTAGAAGGTAGATCCCAACAAACTCCCAAGATAAAGGGAACACTTATCTATCAGAAAAGATAGAACTACTCAAAGGTGGTTATCTACTCTACTATAAATACACTGGAACCCCTAAGTATGACATATTCTAATCTACTAAAAACCTGCTTAAAGCCCTTGCTAACTTAAGCATCGGAGTCTCTTGCAGGTACTACCCTCCACCTCCTCACGAGAAACTCGGACAGGCAGTACCTCGATACCAAAAAGGTCTAACACTGCCACATAAAGAGATCTGGACCTCATGTTCAGGCCCAAATCATTGTTTCAGGTAACCCTCAAAACAACAACGTTAATTGTTATAATGATAGAAGCTCAAAAAGAGCAAAAAGAATTGGCCTGCTCAGCTTGTTCAAACTTAAATCTAGCCAAAACCTACAAGTCTTTTAGGTTTATTAACACTTCTGGTTTTAATACTTAACTTAACTTGTTGTTCCTCGTGAAAATATGAACCTGAAAAACCAACAGCCAGATTGACAATTCTCTAATCAGAGAATTGTCGCTGGCGTGGAGGTAATTAAGTATGTTCAGGGGGCCTAAGTATAAAAGAACCAAACCCTGAAGCTTGTTGGATATAAGCTCCAGCTTCTTCAAGTTCTTGAGGTCGTTAAAAGTGATGGGAATAGCTTTGGAAGGTTGCTGTGATCGAGCAAAGCTCTTCAAGATCAGAGAGTGAGGCAATTGAGGAGGGTATGACGCTAGAGAAAGTGTCCAAGTTGGAGGTAGGAAAGAAGATTCCAAGTTCGAGGGAAGGGACTTGAGTTACCCGCCTGGTCGAGAGTGAGTTCGGTGACTCTGCTGAAGCTAGAGAGGATGGAGTCGCACCTGAAGCCGCATGTGAATTTCTGAGTGAAGAGATTATCACACTAGTCAATAGTGAAGTTCCATGAGCTTAAGCAAGAGCTGGGATTTACAAAACTTGGGTGAATCTGATTCTTGAAATCCTTCAAAAGTTATGTGTCACTCCAACGAGTCTTTGATTCTGATCCCAACATTAATAATAGTAGGAAAATCAGACTGAGACACCACCCATTATTGATATCAAGAAAAGGAGGAAGAACGACAAGAAAAGGAGAGAGAAGCACCATAAGTTACTATTAAGAACGAAGGAGCAAAGAGAGTTAGGGTTAAATAGAGATGGAGGGACCAAATCAGGTAGAAAGTTGTTGCAGGTACCAACGTGGCACATTGTAGACACATCAGCACTGAAACGGGTGACTTATCATCGAAAATATGCCCAGAGACTATTATGGTTCTCAAAGCTGAATCTGGGGGACCACTATGGTGGAATTGGAACCTCAATAACCAAATTGGATAATTCCGTGAATCTCAGAGATTATTATAGGAATTTACTCTCTGAAACTTTAACGGAGAAATTGTAGGTATCGAGTGCATGGTTTTATTTCTTAACCGTGACTTTAGAATGGATTAGAATTATCTAAAAGAAATTATAAAGCACAAAAATGAAATAAGTAATTGTTATTGTATTAATATTTTTTTAAAATTATATGTCATCAAAGAATAATTACTTCTTTGTTTATGAGTTAAGACTTCACATACCGCTTACAAATAGGGCTGCATACGGATCGGAGCGAATCGGATATGGCCAAAATTTTGATTCAATCCGCACTAAATTCATCAGATCGGATCGGATCTAATATCTGCACATTTTATATTCAGATCTGATCCGATCCAATCTGCACATTTGCGGATCGGATATCAGATATATCTGATCAAAAAACAAAAAATAATAATATACTTCAAAATTCAAAAATTAGAAAAATATATTAATATCTTAACTTTAAAATACAAAAAATAACATACCAAAAAAATCTAGAATTTAAAAGAAAAATAACTACAGTCAAATCATAACAGATCACCAGTAGTTTTACAAGAACCAGAAACCTAAATCAAACCTTAATAGCATCTAAATTTTAAAAAAAAATCATACAACAAGATAGTCACAAATCAAAAAATTATAAAGCATAAAATTTGTTCTTATTTAATTTTTGAAAATAAAAAGGCATCAAAGGAAGCAGCAGAAGATACATAGAACAAACGGACTCAAGTAGACAAAAAATTGGAGAAGAAGCAGAAACAAAATGGTGACTAAAATGCCCAACAAATGTAAAATAACGATGATGACGAGATTGGTGAAGAACAGAGGCAAGGCAGAGAAGAACCACGATTAAGGTTTAACGCGGCTGTCGAGGACAAAAAGAGCAGTGCAACCATTGACCCACGAAGAGAGGAGCGCCACTGAGAAAGAAAAGAGAAGAGAAAACAGCGAGGTGGTGAGAAAGAGAAGATGGATGCGAGACAGGAAGGCAACGGGATGCGATATGGGGAGGCAACGGGATGTGAGTCGGTGAACGAATAAGATTTGAGAAGAGGTGAATGACGCTGGTGGTCACTGCTAAGTAGATTAGAGAATGAGACTTGAGATGTCTGCGTCTGAAAAGTGAGACTTGAAATGTCTGCGTCTGAAGGTTAAGGGTTAGGGTGTTTGATTTCTAAACTTAACTATTTATATTATTTATTTATTAAGTATACGGATTTGCAGATGCAGGTGTGATATCCGCGATCCGATTCTTTTAGAGTGCAGATGTGATAAGATCCGATCCAATAACTGTGTGGATCGGATAATATCCGCAATTTACAGATCGAATAGGATAAATACTGCAAATCTGCGAATATTATCCGATCCATATTCAGCCTACTTACAAAGTGTGAAAATAAAGTAATTTCTAACTAACTTTCTCATAAATAAAAGATAAATACTCTTTATAATTTATTCAATGATTATTAGAAGAATTTAATTATATCATCATAATTAACATTAATTATCTATTTAATTTTAGTTTTAAAAATCAAATTACTCAACAATAATAAAAAGTATTTTTGCAAATTAAAAGAATTTTTAAATGAGCCCCAATAATTATCAAATTTTATCTTTGTTCTCAATCCACACAATTTATTAATTAACTCCAGCCACAAATATTAGATTAAGTATTTAAGATGACCATTCATTCAGTTTTTGTGTCAGTTCGTGTGTTATTCATGAAGACTATATTAGTTGTTTGAATTGCTATTAAGAATTAATTAACTAGTTGTTTGGTGTAGTTGTAACACTACTGTTTAAGGTTTGTCAACGTTGGTGGTGGGATTGGTCCCCCAGCAAACAATAGACCAACAGAAACATGAATGCATACAAAGGAATGAAGAAAATAAATTGAAACCAACATGGATTCATTTGAAAATAGGATATAAGAAATTATTGTGTAGTGTTATGACAGAAAAGATCGCATGTTCTTGAAATTTGGTGGAGGGGTTGCCTGTCTGGTTTTTATTTTAATGGAACATGGAATAGGTCATAATTATATTTTAATAAATACTAATTTCCTTATTCTGTGTTGCCTTTTGATTTTTCCTTTGATATATATATTTTTTTAGCTTTTGACTTTTTTTCAAGAATTGATTGGACTATGAAAAAGGTAAAAATAGTAAATTAAGACCTATTTAAAAACTCTTATCATTTATAAAAATAATTTTACGTTGATTAAATGATTTGGTTTTTAAAACTCAAATAACTATGATAGCACAATTGAACTTCTCCAATAATCATTGAACAAGTCATAGAGAATAACATACCCTTTATTTATAAGAGGATTGATTAGAAATTATCTTAAAATAATATTTATTTTCTTATAATTATATTTGATAAAAAATTAAATATCTAAACACAAATTAAGTTAATATCAATTTAATTCTAATTAAAGTTAATTCTGTACAATATCTGTTTACAAACGCGAGTCTAAACACACATCTAGTCTATAATAGCTAGCTTGGTAAGAAAAAGTTAGCAACAATTGCAAACAAATGAGAGGTGGAATATTGATGAAGCTGAGTATGAATTTTCTCCATCTTCGTTGGTGACCAAACCCGAGACTTTATATAACTACTTTACAGATATCTATGTGTGAATGAAATTTTGCAACACAAGTTAGGTCTATTTGAGTAACTAATAATGAGGACACAAAGTGCATGCTATGATTATTATCTTATTCGTGCTGTCGAAGCGATCAATAAAAACAAATGCATACTGTTGTGGGAAAAAGACCAAGGTTTTATATATACCGTCGTTGGGTATAATAATATGAGTTGTTCCATACCCATCACGTGGTGCCATACGTGTAAGGGAAGACTTCGATCACCATGCACTACAAGATTTTTGTTTATTTGTGGAGGTTTTTTTTCTTATTTGTGGAGGTTTATAACCCCCACCAAATAGTTTGTGGGGGTTTCTAAAACCCCCAAAATTTGAGGTGCCACGAGGTCTTTTGTGGGAGATTTTAAAAACCTCCACAATCTATTCAGTGGGGGGTTTTGTGAGTGTTTAGTGGGGGTTTTATATTAGACTTTTGTGACGGTTTTAAATCACTTTTGTGGCAGTTTAAAACCCCCACAAATTGATTTTTTAATTTAACAAGAATTAACTATTTTGTGTGATTTTCAAACCTCCACAAATCCTGTAATTAATTATTTATTTTAAATTACAAATCATTCATTAATCTCATCTCATTCATATACTCTCAATTAGAAATTTATTTTTTAATATCAAAATTTAAAAACTAAATCTTTTATAACACAATTTCTCAATATAAGATATAACTCTATATATAAAAATATTCTCAATGTCAATAGTTCCAAACACAATTCCATATAATATTGCAGAACTAGACTACTTCACCAAAGAATGCTACAATTGGCAAAGAAAAAACCTTGTCTATGGATCCTAGACCATCATCAATTCCAGAAATTTCAGTAGCTGAACCTTTAGCTTGTCGCCATATACAGGATTCTTGTAATGGTTCTACAAGTTCAACATCAGCAGAAATCTCCACACCTAACTTTATGTAAACCTTGCCTATCACACATTGAAGCAAAATTCTAAGTTGGCAAAGATATGTAATAATTCAAGCTACAGCATGGCATTGTGGTGGATGATAAAGTACAAATACGAAAATATTTACACAGAACAGCCCTGCTAGTAAACTGCTAGATCTATCTCAAGCTCTTTGTACCTCAGTTTTTGCTTTGGCATAATATCTCTCAAGGTGAGTATTAGCTCAAATATGTGGGTGCACCAATACAAATGCTTTCAATTTAGAGTAAATCTCAGCCTTAACAACAAATAACCATAAGTAAATAGAAGTAACTCAAAACTCTAGTTAAGAGACAGCTGATAAGAGCAGGTAGCAAGGGAAATAGTTAATTAATCAAGTAATTATAATTCACAATTAGAAAGAAAGATAGAGAATCATGTTCATAGAAAATAATCAAACTGGTAGATGGAAAAAGGGCAGTGTTTACAGCAGTAATAAGAGAAAGGCCTGTGTCAAAAAAGCCTAAATCATTGATTTTAAACAGACATAGTAAAAAAGCCTAAGTCACATACATAGTAAAAAATACTCATTGATTTTAAACATATTCTATAAGTCAAACTTAAAAAATAAGAACAGAAAATAAAAATACAAAATGCAAATCAACCAACCAAAACAAAGTAACTAATTATCACTCCTAACATAACAGTAATTAATGTCTTGACTTAAAAAAATACAGAATAAAAGGGAATACCAGTAAGAAAGTTGCAACAGAACAGAGGAAGCTCTCAAGAAAGGAAGATCTCAAGATCCATCAACAAAAGCTTCTGCATCTTTGGAAAAGTCAACATCAGTAATTATAGATAACAAATCTTGTCTCCTCCGCTTACTTATAGCAAGTTTCCTCTGCTAGCCTTAAGCTCAGGGCTCAGAGCAACACTTGTCACTTAATTATAGCAAATAACAAATCTTGAAAGATAGGCAGTTAAAGGCAGTTAAAGAGAGATAGATCTAAGTTTAAGGTAAGACGAAAGGCAGTTAAAGAAAAACACGATATAAATAAACAGATGAGGACTTAATTACTCATGCATTCTAAGACCAACAAAACCTTCATAAGAAAATATGATATATAAATTCCTGGATGAAAGAATAAAAATAAACCTACAATTGAAAATAAACTGTTTGACCAAACTAGACTTGACCAGACTCTGGGCTCGATTATATAGCAATGCTTGACTTCCTAATCAAAACTTGTTTATATGTATATTGGCATAATATCTCTCAAGGTGAGTATTAGCTAGAAAATGTGGGTGCACCAATACAAATGCTTCCAATCTAGAGTAAATCTCAGCCTTAACAACAAATAACCATAAGTAAATAGAAGTAACTCAAAACTCTAGTTAAGAGATAGCTGATAAGAGCAGGTAGCAAAGAAAACAGTTAATTGATCAAATTTATAAAATATATAGAAGCGCCATAGTGTATACAATATAAGGATAAGTTTCATGTAATCAAGAATAGTGTTCTTACAATTCTGCCAATCCAGTAAGGTTTGCAATTGTATCTGGAATATGTCCAGATAAGGAAAATCCTTTTGATGCCAAGTTCCTGCAAGAAGCAACTAATGCATTGTTAAAAATCAAAACTAAATAAGAAAAAGAAAGGGAACACAAAAAAAAAGAAAGAATATAAATACAGATTGTGAACCTACAGAGATATAACATGTTTGTTGCTACAATCAACATTAGACCAACGATAGCAGGGGCTCACAAAAAAACTATTCCAATCTTTAATTTAATTATTGGAATCATTGAGGGCCCTCAAAAATTCAATCAATGCTTCCCCTGTATATATATATATATATGAACATCCAAAATTGATAAGTGTTAACATAAATATGGATGAATTAATCGTATCTTTATAGAAAATGAGTTGTTATTAGGTGCTCTAAGAGTAACATAACTCCAATCAATTTATGCCACATAGGTTAAAGTAATTTTATTATAACACTCGTTAATAATTTGTAATTCAATTAATACATCAGTGTAAGAGTTATAATGTATACTGAGAATCCTAATAATTTTTCGTTAAGAATTTAACTTACGTGGACAAATTTAATTAATTACCTTCCACATCAGGATCTGTAATTGGATAACTGTGCCTCAATACACTTAGAAATATCAACCAACTTAAAAATATTTAAGTTGAAACATATTAGAAATTTCGCCTGAAAAAATTAGAAAAAATCAGCCTAGTTAAATTAGAGCTTCCAAGAGGATTAAATCAGATCATGCTAAGCTAAGGCAACAAGAATACAAGATAAAGAGACAAGAGGCAAGAAACAATCTTCAAGCCCAGAAAAATGATCATCACTTTATAATAATAATAATAATGATAATAATATCATATTTCAACATACTTGTTCACTATGACCTTATGGAAAGTATACCACATGGCTCCCAACTGCAGGTAAAGAAACAAGGGAACCAGCACATGCATGCCAAAGTTCCGAGTCCAGAACTGGCTTTTCCTCTACAAAAAACCTCTAACTTCAGTTTTGATACAAGCAATAGGAGGCTGATGAGTGTGGCAAAAATCATTGAACTCAATAGCTTTCTCAAGACTAATATCTGTGAAAACAACAGCCTGCAAAATAAAATATATACAAATACTAATATATCAAAATAAACTAGATAGAGATGCATTGATGATGGGAAATTCAAATAACAAACTTCAAATTAAATAAGAAAGAAACCACAATCAGTATCTATGTTTACCTGGCAACCAAGATCTCCTAGTCCTAATATACGCTCGTCATTAGTGACAACAACTTGAGTGCTCTTCTCTAACCAGTTTTTCAGTACTTCAAGGATCTAGCCTCTGTAGAGTCTCAAACACTTAGTATCTCTTCTTATCTTTCTTTCTTTCTTTTATTTTTCACCTCAAAGGCTAAATGATGAGAACAGAACAATAAACACAAATACAAGAGGATTTAAGGTAAAGTTATTCATGCTCACATGGATTTTCATTGTAATCTAAGATTCAAGCAACATAGCTGTTTCTAAATAAAATCAATTTATCAGGATTTCAAATATATACATTAGTATCAAAGTAAAAGAGTGTCGCGAAATCAAAATTCAAAAATTAGCAAATCAATTTATCAGGATTTCAATTAAGAGAATAAACAATTCATCGAACACTTGGAGTGCTTGAGAATTTGAAACAGTGTTATCAATCAATAGATAATAAAACTCATCGAATGCTATATCACATAACAAATCATGCAGAATCTGAGAATTAAAAACAAAGAAAATGAATAAAAAGGAAAAAGAGAAGGAGAACCAGAAATTGAGAATGAGTGAAAAGAAGAGCGTACAGAAAGGATAGAATGTCGATGGAGAACACGAGCGTCATTGTCCAAGGAGAGTTAACCGAAGAAGCGGTTTCTCTCAATCTCAGAGGCTTGGGCATTGCAATTAGATCTGAAAACGCGTTGACGAAGGAAGCGCCTTAGCTCAATCTCAGTAGCTTTATAGCAGAAGCAGAAAGGAGATTAACTTTAGCGGCCGCGACGGCGGTGACGGCGGCGATGGAGACGGCGGTGGAGATGTCTACAGTGAGCTTAGGGTTTCGGTGAGCTCTCACCCTTCTCTTATTTCTCTTCGAGTGTTTCTTGGATTTTGAAAAAATTTTAATTATGTGGTAATTGATTTTATTGTTAGGTATTTGGTGGGAGTTTATCAAAATGCCACATATAAAATAAATTGCAGAGGTTTTTAAAAACCCCCTCTAAAAAATACCCACAAATATATATAAATCTTGTAGTGATGTATCAAATCAACACATCGTTAAGCTAATGTATACTATAACTCTCAACCATTATATAAATGTCTGATGAGTGATGACTATGTCAGTCAACCATTTGAATTGAAACATGAGCTGAAGGGGGATTATTTGACCTGCTTTACTTTGATTTTTAAATTTAATTGACAAGGTAATTAGTATACACTTACTTCAACCTTCATTGTATTATTAAGGCCTAACTTTTGTTTTCTTAATAGCAATTCCACCCAAAATACATCATTTCTATAAGCAGGCCTAAAATCTCCACCAAAAAAACATTATGTTCTACGTTACGTATTTCTCATTTGATAAGTTTATTGTATAAAATATTTAACAATATTACGCGTATATTAAAATATGGATTAGAATAAAATATAGAATACGTATATATCAAAATCAATTATTAATATTAAATAAGTGATATTTTTAGTGGCTAAAATAGTTGAGTGGCTAAAATAGTTGAGAGGTTAAGAATGGAAAACAAAACTGAATTAGACCGTAGTAGCAATTGACTTAAATGAATGCAATAAAAATAACAATTATTATCTACGTACAAGTTATTTTATCATACAAGTTCATACAAATTCTTTTTTCCCAAACCATTCTCACGTGCGCGTCTTACACACGCTCATTCCACGCACCTCTTAATTTAACAGATTTCAATCAACGCGCGAATATATAACCTTTTTTTCAAAAGGATTTCGTTTTTTTTTTTCGAATTTTTTTGCGTTTTTCTTCATTCGTTTTCGTGCGTTCTCTCTGCATTCTCTTTCGTCGTTTTCGTGTATTTCTCTCTACGTTCTTTTTCTTCATTTTTTTCGATTTCCTTTGTTCTCTACGTTCGTTTTGAAATCAAGCTCTGAAATTATTTTAAAAATAATGAATGATTCAGGTTCAAATTGTCAGCTGAACCAGAGCGAAGTGAGTTATTGTTTTAAATCAAATGAAGTGCGTGTGAGGTGTGGTTGAATTCCGATTAATGTTTTTATTAGTACACTACTAGAAAACTAGTTATTACAGACGGATATTTCCGACGGATTTTATCCCACTAAAATACAGAGGGAATTTCAGAGGGATTTTTTGTCGGAAAACAAAAAAATGAATTAGCATAAATTACAGACGAAAAAGAGAATCCATCGATAATTCCGTCAAAAAATTAATTTTTTTCATGAAAAATAATTACAGACGGAAAAATCTGTCTATAATTAAATAAAAAATGATATATTTTATTAAATTATTACAGACAGAAAATTCTGTCTGTAATTTAAAATTTTCTGTCGAAAAATATTAAAATAAGGGTAGTGACTGAAAAGCTCACCGTTTCAATCACGATACTTCTACAAATCTACACACTCATCCCTTCTAAATCCTCCATTAGCAGCGCATCTCAGCTTTGGTTCAGTCGCACAGAAGCTCCGTCACACCCGTTCCCGGATCTTCTCGGGGTGTTGCTCGCCTCTCTCCTTTCAAATCCAAATCTGCAATCCGCTAATTTAGCCAAAGTTTGGAGGTTAGATTTTCAATTTCACGCAATTAATTCCTCCTTTTCCAATGGATCTTCTCCGTCACGCTCTCTTTCGTTCCTCCTCCTCCTCCGCCACCGCCTCTACTGCCATTGTTCGGTTGTTCCTCTGAGTTATCGGAAGCTTTCGCCGCTACCGCGACTGCTCACGTCGCACGATCTCTCTCTATCATCCATTGCATCGCACGAGCCCCCTCCTTGTGATTCTGTTGCTTAGGGTTCAATTTTTCTGTGCCAATTTTAGATTTATCAATTTTTCTTCGCAGTTTCTATCTTCTTGTTGTTGTTGATGCTGATTGAGCTTCTTGTTCCTGTTGCAGTTTCTATCACATGCTGGTATCTCAAAACAGATGGTAATTTTGCCCTTTTCCATTCTCTTTCTTCTATTTAAGTGTTTTTAATTTCCAGCTTAGGGATTTGATCACCTGTTCTGAGCTTGTTCCATGATTCTACTCTATTTGTGTTTTTTTTTGTGTGGATAAATGCATTGCTTTCAACATTCATCTTGGTTAATTGTTTTTGGAACCCTAGAATTGCACATTCTTAATTAATCAGTGTTCTAGCAATACAGTGAAATTCGTTGAACTCTTATAGATATAGAATGGAATTGAACTTCTAGATTATGGCTTCTCTTAATCACTTATTGTAGCAGATAAATTTATCTATGCAGAAATTATAGTATTAGGACACAACTTATGTATTTCATGTTATTGAAAACTTAAACTCTTATGTTTATCATTAAAAAGTTCCCTCTTTTATATCATGAACGAGTACCCTTAGCAGAACCTCCAAAGGAAAGAGCTGCTTTTTAATACAATTTAGTTGCTTGTTGTAGGTTAGTGCAGTGAAATGTGGAAGGATTCAAGTTGATGGTGAGAGGGTACCAGTTTCATACATAGTTAAATCATCACAGAAGATTAGCCATTTTGTACACAGGTTTGTCTTTGCACTGAAAGCTTTGCATTTTTACTTTTGTGGTTTAGAAGTGATTGAGCTTGAAACTGATGCCGCAAAGATTTTAGGCATGAACCGCCTGTGATGGCTTGCGAGGTTCCGATTCTCCAAAAAGAACTAGACGTGCTGACTGTTTGTAAACCTGCATCTGTCCCTGTAAGTATGCATTAACAAGTGAACTATATTTGCTAGTCCTTGTGATTGCTTTTTCTTTTCCTGTGGAAAATTTTATACTTTCTTGTTTTCCTTGTCCTTATTATTTGAGTTAATGTGGTGTTATTGCTTGTTAGTTTGGTTGTCCTATTAAGGGGCAATGTTAGGGAACAAACAGTTTGAAAAAAAGGTTGATTTAGAATCTTTGCATAACTCAAAATAAAGGATATCCTTTGCTTAGGAGGTGGTTCTTTTGTTCATTCCTCAGTTTTCTAACTTTGGTTCTGTTGCCTCTTTCTTCTTTTTGCCTGTATTTTGGTTACAAATCATATTGATCATTTCAAGAGCATCACATTCGAACTGGTTGTGGTTCTGTGTCTGTTATAGTGTATGGGGATCCTGAGAAACCAGCTCTGATCACTTATCCAGACCTAGCACTAAATTGTGAGTGCTTATGTGTATTCTTTAATCCATTCTTTTTATTTTATTTGGAAGGCTGAATTAATTGTTCACTTATCTGTTTGTGCAGATATGTCATGTTTCCAAGGATTATTTTTCTGTCCAGAGGCAGCTTCTTTGCTGCTTCACAACTTCTGCATATATCATATCAGTCCTCCTGGACATGAGGTCTGTAAGAGATTGATTTCAATATACATTTTCTTTTCTATTTAGAATGTGAACTTTATAATTCACATAGTTTCTCCTCTTGGAACTTCCACAAGAGTTGTTGCAGTTGGGAATTGGTGCAATTTGTCCTGATGACCCTATACCTTCTGTTGAAGACTTAGCAGATCAAATAGTTGAGATTCTCAACTATTTTGGGTAAATTACATTATAATCATACTGTTGATAACTTAGTTTTAAGGGTGGCTAGGTTTCACTGTGTAGAATATACCATTACACCTTATAGTTAAAGTGATGTACATAAAGAATTATTAATTGTACTTTACTGTATTTATTACTATGAAGTTATGAAATATAATTAATCTGATTTTGTGAATTGAAGTTTTCTGTTTTGTACTTGCATGTTAGTCTTTTCTATTTTTTGAACAGCAGAGTTATTAGCCAACTATCATTACTTATGTATATCTAAAAAGTGTAGCAATTTTTAAACAATGCAAGAAGATTGCTATCTTTGACAATAAAGATTAATGAAGTTTAAATTCTAAGCCATTCAACTAACAATGGGATGCATATCATATATAGATACTAATTAGATCTTAGTAATTTTCATTGAATAATTTTTTAATATGTGTTGCAATAATCAGAGCTGGTACTAGGAGGTATCAAAGCTAAAGGCAAAGTATGAGTCTCTACAAAGGACTCAGAGGTATTATTCACTTATTTCCCTTCTAATAATAATGATAATTACAATAAACACTTAAAGTTAATTACATACCTTTCAATAATAAATTAATAATATGGATATGTATGTTATAATATTAAATGATTGCTTCCATGAAGATATTTTTATATTAAAAAATTGTTAAATTGATTTTATATAGTAATAATAATTGAATTTATTAGCAAAAATTATAATATATAATGGAATATATATAAATTATATTACAAAATTTACTTGGCAATGTAAAACACAGGCACTTGCTTGGGGAAGATCTTGGACCATTGAGCATAAAGGAGCTGCAGAATCTTGAGAAACAGCTTGAAGGTTCTTTAGCACAGGCCAGGCAGAGGAAGGTCAGTGCAAACACCTATCTATTATCTTTCATTTGCTTCTTTCTTTTTGTTCAAATTTGTTCTTTGATTGCTTTCCTTTATCTTTTTTTTATATATAATTATTTGGTTACTTTTCTTTGATTGTATATATAACATGCCTGATAATAAAGGATCTAAAATTAAATCAGTGGGTTAATTAGGGTACAACCTTGTTTAACTTGATTCAACAAAGTTTTGACTGTTAAATTAAACATCATATAAAGTTGAAAAGTGAAAGTAAGGGAAAGACATAAAAGTAAAGAGAGGGGGAAATGCTTAATTACTTGGTAATGAAACATTATCATGCAAAAAATTTAAACTGCTTTTTTTTTAATTTCTTCTCACAGCACAAAGTTGATCAACGCAAGCAATAAATTGTTAGAAAAATAATTGAGAAATTTATAGCAGTTCAGAAAATAGAAAAGTATCCCGTTTAGTTTCAGTTGACAATCATGTAACCTATACTAAAAGACAGGGATGCTTGTATAGCGTAATTGTCAACTGTTGGCTCGAAAGTGTAAGTACATTTTCAAAATTTTGGTGAGGCTTGCTTCCGTAGCAAAGGGGAAGAAATGAAACAAACATGAACAATCAAAGTCTCAGGCAAGTTCTCAAGTTCTACTCATATCATCTGTTGATTTTATCTGTAAATAAGTAAACGATGTTCTGTTGGTTAAGATTGTGATACTCTTCTCTTCACTTGACTAAATTTTTACTTTTTAGCTAGTTGTTGATGCCAATATAGACTATAATGCTCGGGAAGGGAGGAGCACAGTGGAGGTGAGCACCTTAATCTCTATAGCTGACAGAGGGTTTTGGTAGCTAGTGGGTATTACTCAACCTATTTGAGTTATAGGTTTTTTCATCTGATTTATGATATCTTGTTTCTTGTGGTGAACATTTAGGCTTCTTGCACTGGCTACTTCCTTTGCTAAGGGTATTAATAGTCCATATACTGTGTCTATAAAGATTAATATAAAAAAGGCTTCTTGCTAAGTGTATTCTTAATTGTTTGCTTTAAGAGAAGGAGAAAGATCAGTGGGTTGTTGCTTTTTATTTTGGAGCATATATACGACTATATATTGCTTCTACTACAACTTTCTTTTCATCTCGTATCTTTCTTTCTTACTTGATTTCTACATGCATCCATCATCAGTGTATTTGCTTCTCTGCTGATCTCTCATTTCTCTCTGACCTTTTTTAAAAGAAAAGAATACACCTTTATTTTTATTTTTTTCCTATTGGGGGTTATGCTTTAAATTACCTTTTTTATTCACAATCATTGAGTACAGGAGTATACTTTCTAGTTATTAAGAAGCACCACCAGTTATTAAGGAGACTCCTGTTCTAGTTCAAGATTCTGCAAAGATTAAAGAAGCACCACCAGGTTCTTTCTCTTTTTCTCCTATTAAATTTGCAGCGCCAAATCGAAAGTTACTGGAACTAGATCAGATGTTGAGGTGAGCTTCACTTGTGAATTTGTTACTTGAGATGAAGAATACACTGTATATAGATTATGCTGTCACTATTTTTTATTTTTGTCAGAATTTGATACTTGGAAAACAGATGAAAAATGGAAAAATATAAGGAGGCAAAGAAGCCTGAGGCAGAGGATCAATTCATGACCCCACTGTTTGAATCAATGGACACAATAATGATGAATGGTTTCTATACAGATGAAGTTCCAATTTTAGAACCTAATTAAGCAACTTTATTGTATATTTTGACTTAATTAGAGGACAATAGTTGATGTATCAATGCACTTTGTTGATGTATGGTTGTTACTTGTTATTATAATTGATGTATCAACACTTTGTTTATATTTTGAAATATATTAACTTGTTTGTTTATAGTATTTTTTTTAGTTTGATAATACGATGAATTTATTTATTTTTTGAAATATTATAAATATTTGAATACAAATTAGATAAAAATTTGTATTAAATTTATATTTATTTGTATGAAAACAAGTTTATTTTGTAATTAAAAAAATAAAAAAATTATTTTACCTTACTGACGGATTTACAGACGGATTTTCTGTCTGTAATCAGAGTGTGAAATGATTTTCCAAGGTTCAAATTACAGACGGAAAATTTGTCGAAAAATCCGTCTGTAATTACAAACGGAAAATCCATCAGAAAATTCGTCTATAATTACAGACGGAAAATCCGTCGGAAAATCCGTCTATAATTACAGACGAAAAATCCGTCTGAAAATCTGTCTGTAATTACAGACGGAAAATCCGTCAAAAAATCTGTCTGTAATTACAGACGGAAAATCCGTCGGAAAGTTTGTCACCTTTGGGAAATAGATAAAAAATTTACAGAGGAAAAATCCATCGGTAACTGGTAAAAATCCGTCTGTAATTTTCCGACGGAAAAAAATTCGTCGGTAAATAATTTCCGATGGGGCTTTAACAGAGGGACAAAATCCGTCGGTAATTTTGTCGGTAACCAAAAATCCGTCTGTAATAAGACTAAATCTGTCTGTATTAATCCATTTTCTAGTTGTGGTAGTTTATGATTATCTAGGTGAATAATGTTGTGAACCTTACTCGTGAAAATTGTTGTTCATTGTTGATTGTTTAAATTGAATGTAATGTAGTTGTTCTGGTAAAAATTGCTATCCATTACTGTCCATTTTATATCATATTTTTTGGGGTAAATCAGACATATTTGTGTGTAATAAAGGAGATTTTAGGTGTATTTACATGTTTTGACTTTTCAATTGAACGAGGGTGAATTGTATTATTGTGTTGACTCGAATCAAGTAGTGAGGTGTGGTTTGAATTTAGACAATGCAGTTTGTTCATAGTTTGAGAATTTACAGTTGAATTGTTTTAGTTTCTATTTGATGCTTATTGAATAGTTGTTGTTGCATTCTATAGTTTATCTTAGCTTTTAATATGGTGTATTGTGGACTTTTTTGGGTGTATTTTGCAATTTCTGTGCGATGTTGATGAGGAGTTTGTTCTAAAGGTTGGGATGACTTTGAAGACGCTTGAAGATACTGTAAAATTTTACAAAGATTATTCGAAAGCTGTAGATTTTTCTACAAGAGGTTGGAGCACAAATAAGAAGGGTGATAAAATTAAGAACCAATTGATTATATGTAGCAGAGAAGGGAAATGGAAATCGAAAATATCTCCGACTGAGAAGACAAATCGCTCAGCTGGTTTAAATTGACCTGCAAGAACTTATATACATATATTGAAGGACATTGGTATTTGGATCATTTCGAAGGTCGTGTTGCATCATTCGGACCCTACTGTTTAAATCAAGCAAAGATGCTTAAACAGTACATGGAACTAACCATGTCCGTACGTTATACAATAGAGAATAACGAGGAAGCCAAAATCAGACCAAGCATAACATACCAATCATTTGTCGCAGCAACTGGGGTCACCGCGAGTTAAATTTTATCGAAAAAGATGAGAGAAATTACATCACGAGAGAAGTGCGGAATGTTTCAAAACTAGAGGATGCAAAGGAATTCGGAAAATACTTATTAAGAATGAAAGAGAAGAATTAGAATTTCTTTTTCGAGCTCGAACTCGAGGTCGATTAGTTGATTAAGATTGCCTTTTGGGCGGATGCAAGGAGTAGGGCTGCCTGTGAGTATTTTGGAGATGTTATTTCATTTGATACCACCTACAATACAAACAGGTAATATTCAGTTCTGGTTTATGCTGTTCAGGTAATGTTGTTTTTTAAATTTGTAGCGAAGGTGCACATTGCATGTTTTTGGGTGTACAGAGAGATTATTTTGGTAGATTTAACTATTTTTTTCTGTTTCGTCATATTTAGATATAATCTGGTTTTTGGTTCTTTTGTCGGGGTGAATCACCACAGTCAGTTAACACTTCTCGTATGCGTTTTGATGAAAAATGAGGATACTCAATCATTCAAATGGTTATTCGAATGTTGGCTTCGTTTCATGGGAGAAAATGCTCCGAAAGGCATTCTCATCGATCAATGCACATCGATGCAAAGAGCCATTAAGGCTTGTATACCAACATCAATTCACCGGTGGTGTATTTGGCACAAAATAAAGAAGATTCCAAGAAAATTAAATGGCTACAAGAGACATCAAGAAATTGAACAAGAGATGAGACATGTTGTTTGGAACTCTCTTACGAAAGAATCATTCGATAGAAATTGGAATAATTTTCTGATGAAGTACGGTCTTGGGAATAACAAATGGCTTTTAGATATTTTTTTTTAATTTTATATCAGTGGTGTACATTGCAAGTTCTTGGGTGTATCCTAGTTTTGATTTAGGTGTTTTTTGCAAAACTTTTCAAAGACCGTCATATATGGATTCCAGATTATCTCGATCACCACTTCTGTGCCTGGATGCGAAGCACACAAAGGAGAGAGAGCATGCATGTTTTTTTTAACAAGTTTATTACGCGGTACAACTCACTTATCCAATTCGTCAAACAATACGACAATTGCCTAGGAAGCAAGGAGCAAAGAGAGAGAGAATCGGATGCTGCATATTTTCATACCATCATATCGTGTGCAAAATAATTCTCAATAGAAGCTCAGTTTCAACACGTGTATACTCACGATGATTTTAGGGAAGTCCAAGCACAATTAAGAGGAAAGGTGAATTGCATCACAAGATCAAAGCACTCCGCTATAGGCTATACGGTATACAAAGTTGTAGAACAAGTTTCCAAGTCAACATTTAACAAGATTACGGTTACATACGACGCAGTAGCAGCCGAAGTTAAATGCCAATGCTTATTATTCGAGACAAGAGGAATATTGTGCCGTCACACTCTAATCGTGTTAAGCTTTGAACGAGTAAACAAAGTGTCATTGAGATACATGTTGGAACGATAGAGCAAGAACGTAAAAGGAGATGCACACACATCAAGACCAGCCACGATGAGCCTCTGTTAGAGCCAAGAAGCAAGAGATTTGACGAATTGGTGTCTCGTTCGCAGAATATATGTGAATTTGCATTAGAATCTGAGGAGCTCACTGCGATTCTGCACCGCGCTTATGATAATACCATGGTTGACATGCAAGAACACAAAGCCAAAAATAACGGAAAATGTTCGTTATCTTATGAAGATGCTAACTTGGAAGCTATTAACGAGCTTCGAAGCCCTCCACGGGTGAGAACAAGAGGATGTCCCAAAAATAGACTAGGTTCAAAGATGGAAAAACATATTGCAAATGCTCCAAAGAAAAAGAAAATGATAGCTGTAAGCGAGGTAAAAGTGATGTTCTTTAAACAAGGTGGGTAATTGAGTTTATTATTGTTAATAGTTTTGCTAATATGTGAGTTTATTTTTTCACAGTTGAACCTTTTTTATGGCAGATCATTGGTGCAATGAAATTCAAGCCAATGTCATGGACATGTTATGAAATATCAGTTCAGAGATGCAGTAGCACAGGACATGTTTAGAGTGTAGAGTGACACTATTTGGGTGTACCGATGAATATTTTTAGGTGTTTTTGCATGCTCTTGTTTTTTACATTCTCAATATATATATATATTCAATAGCTAAGGAGGGTAACAATTCAAATTTCTAAATTGCCATAACTCCTGGTTAGATTTTATTAAAGAGAAATATATAAGCACGCAATAAGGGTGTATTCCCCGTTTTTTTGGGTGTATTATAAAAGGAATTCGGCGTATTAGTATATTTGATCTTTGTTTCCCTTGAATTTTTGGAACCTATAATTAACACCTTTTGAATACAGAACAGACAGCTCTATAGAAGTTTATTAATGCAAACAAATTTATAATAAGATTGGATTAAATATCCACAATCGATACAAAAAGTATCTGTTTAAACTAATCACAAACTATACAACATTTAATCACTGTCAATATCATCTGAGTCTAACTGACAATAAGGACTCAACAATGCTGGAAACGGCTTGGACAATCTGATTGCTTCACTTTCTTGAATGGCTCTATCTTTATCTTGATTCATCTCATGAAACAGAATTCGCGAAGCATATTCAACTCTGAAATGGTCCACCTCCGCCTACAGTTTAAAGAAATTTCTTTTTACTAAACTCCGTTAATTTAGCAAAGTAATACAGAGTTATATATTTTTAAACATAATTACCTGCGTCCAATTCTCCTAGTCACATTTGTCCTTTCTAATGTTTTTCGGTTCAAGTATCTCAAGCCATTTCATTACATAAACTGCACAATCAAAGCTAAAAACAAAAATAAATTAGCAAAATAAAATAGGATAGTAAGAAAAAAGACAATTTTTCTCAGCGAGAAAGATTTATACCTCATTTTCTGCCCTGCAATGTCGACATATGACGGTTCAATTTGATCATCCTTTTTAATGAGAGGCTTCCCTCCGGTAAATACCCTCATTCTAGAAATCACATAGTCCTAAAAACTAAAAAAAAGCAAAATATAAGAAAGACTACATTTTAAAACCCGATTACACCCAAATAACAACACTACACCCAATTCATATATTGCTAACAACAGACAAAAACCAAGGAATTTATAGAGAAAATAGAATCAACTTACACAAATCTATTAAGTTTCATTCTTTCTTTCGAGGGACAAGTCTTGTGATACGGGTCAATGATACAAAATTTCCTCTTTTTAACATCCGCCATCCATATCCACCAATGATCTGCATAGCAAATTGGGGCAAATATTTGAAGTTTGGTCAAACAAAACAATATTTTAGATTAATTTGCAACTATCGAAAGAATTGTGATAATAAGTTTTAGAAACGAAAACTTACATATGGATGGGATGCCAATTTTTTCATGTCCAAATAAGGGATGAACATTGAGTAGTCCTGAATATCGATTGGCTTTTTGTTTTTAAATGTAAGAACTCGCCACCGCCATGATTCTCCAAAGCCATATTCTACACACAATATATTACATAAATACACTGAATTTAAGGTTAATACACCTTACCACAATAATGGGGGTAGGTAGTAAACTTGTTCTTCAAATCTTTTGATCCTTGTTTTGTTGAGAGTTAGATACATTGCAGTCACAATCTAGAAAACCAAAAAACCCAAATTAATTACATCAACATTGCAGTCACAACTCATAATAAAATCATTAATCTTATTCTAAGATTACCTCAGCTTCAATATGTGTAACAGTTTTTAGAGAGGCAAAGTGGAGTTTCGAAATTTTCAAACTTTTGGAGCGGGGGATTTTTATCCTCTGCAAAATTCAAGGCTGCCGCAACCCCTGTGTTAGCAACTTGCTCCACCAGTTCCTTTAAATCTTCAACGGCGCAGGGAATTCTTTCGGTGTAAAGGATACTGTCCTGGCCATCATCATCAACGCAGCAGTGGCTTGAAGGGTTGGTTGACTGCATGTTGACATATAAAATACTATAAGAATAAGAATATATGAATGATAATGAAAGAAAGTTATATTGTGTAGAACTTACATTTTAGACGGAGCTATTGGTTCTGTAGGTGTTCCATCAGCAGGTTGATGGGGTTGTGGAGTGTTGCACGGTTAAAGAAAAGGGTTTAAATAAGAAAAAAAACTAAATCCACCTTAATTCACTAGAGATGCACTCAAATAAGAACTAAATACACCTATATATAAAAGACATCTAACTAAATATTATTCCTTACCCCTTAATTGTTTCTTCTCTAATTTTTTCACTCAGAGACTTTGGTGGGGTTAGTTCACTCTCCATACGGCTTGGCGCTCGTCTCCGATGGAGGCAGACATACTTGAAGCGGAACTCTAACCAAGACAAAAATAAAAAGTTAACAAAATCCCTTAAAATAGAATTTAGAAGGTTGAAATTTAGTTGAAAAACTAACATCTCGAGCAGTTCAAATTGTGAATGTGTCTCCTTCTGAACAACGATCATCTGTTGTTGAGACAGGTCACTAAATGATTCTTATTCTACACCCAACCTGAACTCCACCAAAATCATGTCAGAATACACTTGAAGCATTGAATAGAAACATAGCCTTTATTTTTTAAGAACTTACATAGTTGCAGATTTTTCTTTTTTTTCTGCCTTTTTTTTTCTTGAATAAAACATTAAAGAGATTTTTTTCTAAAAAATATATATATATAATCAGAAGTAGAAGATGATAACACAAGAATTAAGCAAATGGCAATAAAAATAGAAATTACATGCTATCACTGGGTTTGTTTACACTAATTTGATCCATCTGTGTTTGAAACACAAGATCATTTTCACTTCCCAAGTTTACCTCCAGCATTCTAAGGAAAAAATAAACATGATTCAGTAAAAGTAGACTATTTAATCACATCAAGATCTATGAAGTTATATCAAATAAAGGATCTTACATTTTGGATGAATCATAATGAGCTTCCATCGAGGGGATCGTAGCTTCCAGTATATCTGCCCTTTTTTCTTTCATACTAGAAAAGCAAAAACAATTATCAGCAACAAAAACACCTTAAAATTGGCAATATACATGCAAATTCAACATACCCCTGTGTAGCCTTTTCATTTTTTTCTTTTTTGATTCTCTAAAAAATTCTTGTATTTCTTTAGTTCTGACATCAGTTCTGACAGTACATGCAAAAGAATATTTTAACAAATAAAATTTTAATGAAAAAGAGTAAGATAACTTTACAACGTATCTTACAAATCATAGGATTCAGTTTATTGTTCAGAAGACGAATCCTCAACAATGTGCTTTCTTTTTCTGAATCGCATCCTGGAAATCAAAGAAGTATCAATTACACAAACACAACAAAATTGATGATAAAATACCCTCGAAAGCAATGCATACTTTTTTGGTGGAGTCTGAATTTTTTTCTTTAATTTTTTTATTATTAGTTCTGATTCTTCACTTCTGACAATAAATGAGAATCACTCTTTTAATACATAAAATTTAGATATAAACAAAAAACATATTAATGCAATGATAATTTCAGAATCTTACTCATCATCAGATCCTCTTTCACTTTCCGAAGAGGAATCCTCCACAATCTGCTTCCTCTTTCTGGGTACCATTTTGGATATTAAACAATCATTAGCAAAAAACACCCTAAAAAATATTACTTACTTTTTTGCTGTTCTGGTTGGTTGTTTTCTTGTTTTTGTTACTTCCTCTGAGTCTTTATCAAACTCAAACTTAGAGGAAATAGCAACATCACTCTCCAATGAACTTTCCTTCTTCTTTTTTGTCTTTTTCTTTTTTCTTTCTTTTCTTCCTCTTTTATTTTCTTCAATTTCTTTTTCAGTTATACCCTCTTGACGATGCCCTAAAACAGTTAAAACATTAGTTTACACCATCTATATAAATCAAATACACCCAAGTTAGAGAGAGTATTTTGTTCAGTTACCATATGACCGTTAATTTCAGCTTTGATCCTCTGAAGAAGTAGCTCCCTATCCCAATGCATCACCCAGGGCAGTCCAAGGATTGCATTTGCTTTCTTGTTTCTGTGTTTTATTTCATGAAAATATACAATCATCAAGCCATAGAGGCAGCCGTCAATGAATTTTTTCTTTTTCAATTGGTGCTGGCTTATGCCCTTGATGATGAAATAAAGGACATGGCTTCCCCAGTTCCACTCCCTTATGTTGTCCAGTCAAAAAATTAGAGGCATGTGGACAAGAAATACTTTATTTATGATAGTCAGCAACAAGAACGCCATTTGAATATAGAGGATGAAAATTCTCTTGAACATTAGGCAATCTTGATCTGTGTCAACACCAATATTCATCATCTCATCAGTTAGATTCTTCAATGCTTTCCCCTGGAACCTTCTATAAAGTTCTTTGTTCTCCTCGGATAGCTCTTTAAAATTAACTTTTTCGGAAAATAGGTCCCCTACAGAAGCAGTAAAAAAGATCACCAATTACACTCCAAATCACTTGAAATACACCCAAATACTAGCCATATACACCTCAATTTATTTGTTGATTACATGAGATCAAAAGAATAGATTACAAAGAATGAAAGTATAAAAGTTTTGTGTAATCAGTTACCAGATGCATTCAGGCCAATGGAAGCTCCTATTTTTTTGGGTTTAATGGTCAATGCACCGTGTCGGGTGTCCAATTTATTTTTTGAAAAATTAAAGGAATATGCCAGCTCCTTCAAGAGTTTATGTGGTACATTCATCGGAGGGATGTGCATCAAACCATCAAATCCTGATTCCTGGACGATGGCCTTCTTTCTTTCGCTCATGTTTTGGAACTTTTCATTTAATAGTCTTGTGGAGCATTTCAAATCCT
Source organism: Arachis duranensis (assembly GCF_000817695.3). NCBI lineage: Eukaryota > Viridiplantae > Streptophyta > Magnoliopsida > Fabales > Fabaceae > Arachis > Arachis duranensis. Next base: position 96,253,692 of record NC_029774.3, on the reverse strand, counting down.
TGGTTTGTTGTAAAGAAACCAAACAAGAATCATTTAAATAAGCTATATTTATAGAAGAAAAAATTGAGATGGTCTAAGAAATATGTGCTTACATTGTAATTTTTTTCTAGCTGGGTTCTTGGTTGCCATTTTTACTGTAAGGAATAAAAAATATTGTTAATAGATAAAAACATCACTAGTTACACTCAAATTTGCATGATATACACCAAAAACGGTACCAGATACACTCGAATATGCATGATATACACCCAATTACCAGCCACATATACCTTTATTATTTTCTGGATTTACATGACATTATATGAGTTTAAAATGATATTCAAGTTAACCAAACATGCATAAAATGACACCAGAAGTACAAGGACAATACTCGGTTTCTTGTTACACATGGTATAGGACAACAGCACCAGTTACACTCGAATTTGCATGATATATACCCAAAACATCACCAGTTACACTCGAATACACATGATATACACCCAAAACATCACCAGTTACACTCGAATACGCATGATATATGCCCAAATACTAGCCATATACATAATATTTAATAATAACAGCACCAGTTACAGTCGAATTTACTTGAAATAAAGTCAAAAGTTTCTATTCATTCAAACTCAGTTCCAAACATGCAAACAAGCAAAAAACACCTTAAAATATACATTAAACTATTCGCGAAATAGTACATAAACAGTTATCACTGATTTGAATAGTTTGACGAGAACAGTAACATTTATTTTCAACCAAGAACACATAATGAACATACTTAATAAACAGAAATACGACGATATAGTGTTTTGCATTCAAAATGAAAAACAGAGAAGTGAAAAACCTGGAAGATTAGTGAAATAGTACCTTGAATAATCTTTTGGTATTTTTTATGGAGATTTTGAAGTTTTCTTGTTGATTTCCTCGAGTGTTGGCGACAATTTTGACAGTTTTTTCAGAGTTTTCAAACGTGGTTTGAATCTTGACGGTTGTGATTTTGATCGAGGAAGAAGAAGAAACGTCTTTCATAATGGTGAGTGAGCGCGCTATGGAAACCGTTGAGTAGTTCACGTGTTAACACACTCGTATGGGTAAGCGTCCTTTTTGTTAGGCTTGGCCCAGCTTGTATGACTTGTAAGACAAAAAAGCTTGTATGTGTAGCATGTCTGATAGAAAAATATCCAATTATTTATACCCTGGCCCAACAAGCAAAGCCAAGCCCAATGAAATAAAAAGGCCCACCAAGAAGGGTGGCCTCCCTGACATGCCCGACCTCTTTAGAAAGGTCAGACACGGACAAAGGAGCCTTGCTCTACCTGCCCAAAAGTAAGAAACTGCCTCCCCAAAATCATGCCTGGGATCTGTATCTTCACTAAAAGATAGGTCCCAAAAAACTCACAAGATAAAGGAAACAGTTATCCATCAGAAAAGATGGAACTACTCCAACCAAGGTGGTTATCGACTCTACTATAAGTACACTAACACCCCTTAAGTATATTTATATTCTAGTCTACTAAAAACCTGCCTAAAGCCCTTGCTAACTTAAGCATTGGAGTCTCTTGCAGGTACCAGCCCCACCTCTTTACGAAGAACTCAAACAAGCAGCACCACGGCATCAACAAGTAGGACACTGCCATATAAAGGGACCTGGATCTCACGTTCAGGCCCAAATCAACGTCTAAGGTAAACCTCAGAACATTGGCACCTTTTCCGGGAACCTGGAATTTATCCTTTAACAATGGCAGACCACTAGTATGAAGACGGTCATACGGCCTCTGAATCTAAAACTAAGCCCCAACCAGAGGGTCATGCCATCATATTACCTCCACCACCACAAGCGCATGGTCCTCATGGGGAATGGCCATTAGGAAATCCCCAACCAAAGTGGATTCATTCAGAAATCCACACCCTAAAGAGGAAGAATCCTCTCAAACGGTCGAGATACTAGGTCTAGTCTGTGGCCAGCGAGAATGGCTAGTGCAGCTTGAGTATGAAGCTGAGCGACAGCGAGAAGCAGAACAGGAATTGTGGAGGGAAGTAAGGCGATGAAGAGAACTAGAAGAAAACTTCCTGAAGTTGGAAGCCAACCTTCGCAGTTGGAATAACCAAACAAATCAGGAAGAAAGCCCTTTTGGTAGAGAAGATCCATTTATAGAAGAGATCATGCAGGCCAAAGTCCCTAGGAACTTTAAAACACCTGACATGGATCTCTATGGCGAAACAACTGACCTAAGGCACCATCTCAGTAACTTCAAAAGCAGTAAGTACCTGGCATATGCCTCTGATGCCACCAGTTGCAAAGCTTTTCCAACTACTTTGACTAAAGCGGCAATGAAGTGGTTGATAACTTTCCCCCCAGGTCGGTAACTGGCTTCAATGATCTGGCAAGGAAGTTCTTGACCAGATTCTCTATCCAAAAGAATAAAGCAAAGCATACCCCAAGTTTTCTAGGAGTCAAGCAGGAAATCGGGGAAACCCTCAGAAATTACATGGAAAGGTTCAACAAAGCCTGCTTGGAGATTCAGAATCTGCCTACTGAAGGCATGATCATGGGATTAGTCAATGGCCTTAAAGAAGGTTCATTATCTCAATCCATGTCTATGAGGCACCTAGCTTCCTTGAATGAAGTCCAAGAAAGGGCAGAAAAATACATCAACATGGAAGAAAACTACCGACTTAGGGAACCTTTCCCACGACTAAACCTGCCCCATCAAGCTCGCGAAAAAAGAAAAAGAGCCCAAGAAGAAGGAATAACAAAACTCAAAAAAGCCCCGAAGATACCACAACTATACTCCCCTCCGAGTTTCTCTAGTGGACGTCTACAGAGAGATCTGCCACACGGAAAAACTTCCACCTCCTCGTCCAATCAAACATAAGAAGGCAGGAAGTCAAACAAAATACTGGGAGTACCATAAGCTCTATGGAAATCCCACCAACAATTGTTACAACTTGAAGAATGTCATGAAAAAATTGGTCAGAGAAGGCCAACTAGACAGATATCTGGCCGACAAATTAGATGACCCGAGGAAGAGAAGGAGGGAGGCAGAGGAGCGACAACAAGAACGTCCACCTCAGACCCCCCAGAAAGACACATACACATGATCAATGGGGGATTTGCTAGAAGAGGAATGTCAAACTTATCACCAAAAAGGCATCTCAAAATGGTATACCAAGTTGTGGACGAGGCCAGAATACCCGACTTACCTACTATCTCGTTCACCAAAGAAGACGCCCAAGGGATAACACCTGAGCATGATGATCCCATGGTGATAACTATGATTCTCGCAAACACAAACCTCCATAGAACCTTGATAGACTGGGATAGCTCGGCGGATATCCTATTCAAACCCGCTTTCAACAAACTCGGGTTAGAAGAAAAAGATTTAAAGGCCTACCCCAACAAGCTATTTGGACTGGGGAATATGCCAATCCGACCCCTTGGGTACATCTCCTTATACACCACTTTTGGAAAGGGTGCAATGCCGATGACACTAAGCATTTATTACATTGTGGTAGATGTAAATTTGGCATATAATGCCTTAATAGGTCAGACAACCTTAAACCGACTTGTAGCTATCGTCTCAACACCTCACCTCTGCATGAATTTCCCCATGGCAGAAAGAATTACCACCATTAGAGGGACCAAAACCTAGTGCGTAAATGCTACAAAACTAACAAAAATATACTAAAAAATAACTAAATCCTACTAAAAACTATCTAAAAATAATGCCAAAAAGCGTATAAATTATCCGCTCATCACAACACCAAACTTAAATTGTTGCTTGTCCCCAAGCAACTGAAAATCAAATAGGATAAAAGAAGAGAATATACAATGAATCTCACAATATCAGTGAAACTTAGTCCCAATTAGATGAGCAGGGTAGTAGCTTTTTGCTTCTAAACAGTTTTGGCATCTCACTTTATCCTTTGAAATTTAGAATGAGAAGCCTTAATTTAAAAGGCAACCCTGGAGGCAAAGAGGCCAATACGATTGAGCTAGGTGGAGTCTGAACTCGAGAAGAACTCTGCCGCCAACCTGGAGGCAGGATAGAAAAGGTACAAATCGGCGCCACCCTGACAAAATCACAAATATAGGGGCTAATCTGGAGCGAGGCCTGAAAGAGCAGCTCATTGACCTACTAAGGAAAAACTCCAACCTCTTCGCCTGGAAAGCCTTCGACATGCCTGTCATAGATCCTGACCTAATGTCCCACAAACCCGTAGTGTACCCGGGTTCCCGACCTACTCAACAAAGGCGTCGGAAGCTTGGACCAGAAAGGACAGGTCATAAAGGAACAAGTACAAGCCTTACTGGAAGCAGGGCTCATAAGGGAAGTAAAATACCCATTATGGCTAGCTAACGTTGTTTTGGTAAAGAAACAAAATGGAAAGTGAAGGATGTGTGTCGATTACACCGACCTTAACAAAGCTTGTCTCAAAGATCCCTATCCTCTCTCGAGCATTGATGCTCTAGTCAACAAAGCCTCAGGATATCGATACCTATCTTTTATGGATGCCTACTCGGGATATAACCAAATTGATAAACCAATATTTTATGATTCATATTGTATTTAATTGTGTGGTTTTATCAAGTCTTCACCCACTTATTCATATGATTTGCATGTATTTACAATTCCTTCCTAAAAATATTCTATGATTGATAACTTGCTTTCTAAAGACCTTTTAATTGTATATTTTTATCTTCCTTCGTACTATTCGATGTCGTGATCTGTGTGTTAAGTGTTTCAGGCTTCATAGGGCAGGAATGGCGTAAAGAACGAAGAGGAAGCATGCAAAAGTGGAAGGAATACAAGGAATTGAGGAGATGATCAGCGAGAAGTGACGCGCTCGCGTGCCTGACATGACCACGCGGATTGGAAGCTACACGAACGACGCGAATGCGTGGACGACGCGCACGCGTGGTACGAGAAATGCTGAGTGACGCGAACGTGTGGACGACGCGGCCAAGTGACGTGCGCAATCTACAGAATTACAGAAGTCACTGGCATAGATTCTGGACTGCATTTCAACCTAGTTTTTGGCCCAGAAACACAGATTATCCGCATAATTTTTAGTTTTAGATCTGATTTTTCCTCTCCTCTAGGTTTTTTCTCTATAGATTCATAGTTCTTAGGATTTTGATTTTATTGCGTTTTAGATCAGGATATTGTGAAGAGTTATTACCTCCGTCAAGACTTCATCATTCTAGTTTGTTTCCTTACCTGTCATTTACTCTTCCATGTCCTTTATTTACTCAGAATTATTATTGGATTATTTTTAAAATTTATTAATACAAGAACTATTTTTATTTTTAATTGATTCCTTTGATTATTATTTATCATGTTTTTCAATATTTCCTTTTCTTATTTCGTGGATTTTACAAACATAATGAGCGAGTAGTTCCACAACTTGATTGGGAGATGATTGAAAGAAAATCTTGAGTTGGATTACTCAAGAGAAAAATTGCAATTGGGTTTATTATTGGATCACCCTCTAGTCATTGACACTGGTCCTTCCCAAGGGAGAGGATTAGGACTTGTGACTAGAAATAGCTTTCCAACTTGCTTGACTTTCCTCTACCTAGTAAGGGATAACTAAGCAGAGCAACCTTCAATTATCAATTAATTTTGAGAGTACTTCAACAAGAATATGGCTTCCAACTATTCTACTCCCAGTCAAGGTTTTTATTTAAATTATCTAAATTCTCTTATTTAATTTCCTGTTTATCAACTCAACCCATTTTTGAAAACATCTGATTAATAAAATAGCACATCTTTCTGCAACTCGTTGGGAGACGACCAGGGATTCATACTCCCAGTATTTTAATTTCAATATTGTGACAACCCTTCTAAATTGATAAGCAGATTTTTGGCTGGTTAAGAACTATACTTTCAACGTATCTCTTATAATAATTTCTTAACTTGCCGATTTCCGCCACGTAAATTTTTGGCGCCGTTGCCGGAGAGTTGCAATAGTGTGCTAATTTGTTGATTAGAATTTATTTAATTGCATTTTTCTTTTTTATTTTTGTTACTATGAGCTGCACGTTTCTTTCATTAAATGACGCGTTCACTTCCTGATCCAAGCTTGCCAGTATTTGACCCTGAAATTGAAAGAACTATTTCACGTATAAGGCAAGCTCGGCGTCGGCTAGTCCTCTCTGAGGACAAATCTGAAATGTCATCTAAGGGAGAAACAAGCTCCCCCTCTACTGATCCAGTTGATTCACGTGCAGGTGACATGGCAGCACCTAGGAGAGTCACTATCCAGGAGGTTGTAGCCCCTGATTTTACACTACAACCATTCCAGGCACGCCGTCCAGTAGTGGCTGTGGATTTTGAAATAAAGACTGCAGTACTCAACTTGATGCCCAAGTTTCATGGCTTACCTGCTCAAGAGCCTATCAAGCACCTTAGGGATTTCCAGACAACTTGTTCTACTGTTAAGCGTGATGGTACTGACGAAACTTCTATTCTATTAAAAGCCTTCCCATTCTCTCTTGAGGGAAAGGCAAGAGAGTGGTACTACACTCAACCCGGAGCAACTGTTTCTAACTGGGATATGCTTAGAAGAGAATTTTTGGAGAAATTCTTTCCAACTGAGGTTACCGATAAACTAAGAAAAGACATCTCCATGATCGTTCAGGATGAATCTGAGACTCTCTACGAGTATTGGGAGCGCTTCAATAATCTTCTGGAAGCATGCCCCCACCATATGATTGACAAAATAGTTTTGCTCGGCTACTTTACATAGGGCATGAAATCTCAAGATAAGACCACATTGGAAGGTGCTAGCAATGGGTCTATGAAAAAGTATAAGACCACTGATGAGGCATGGCAATTGATTAATGACTTAGCTGAATCTACTCAAAATCATAGGTAGAAACAAGGCCGTTCAAAAGCTGTTGCAGAAGTATCCTCTAGCAGGGAAACTGCTACTCTAACTCAGAGTATCTGTGAAATGACCAACTTACTGAAGCAGATGCAATTGAATCAACAACAAGCTTAGCAAGCTCAACCTTCTCCACCACAGCAAGGCCAACAGTTAGTCCCACAGAGAGTATGCAGAATCTGTGCTGATTATAGCCATTATACTGATGAATGTCCGTAACTCCAACAAGAAGACAACACTGTAGCAGCCACTCATAACTTTTATGACCATCCCAATCAAGCATACAATCAAGTTGGTAACTACAACTATGGAAGGCAGGACAATTCCAACCAAGGTTGGAGAGATAATTCTAATCAAAATTAGAGAGACAACAATAACAAAGGAGGCAGAGACAATCAGGGAAATCAGAGGTGGAATAATAACAACAACAGGCAGTAGAACCAGAACCAGCCTTACAGAGCACCTCATCTGAGACAATTCCAAGGATCACAACACAACCAACAGTAGACTTCTCTGATCACTTGTCCTTCTTCATCTCCAAATGATGAGTTACTACAATCTATTGATCGGAGACAACAGGCCATGGAAAGTAACCTTACTTCTACTCTAAATGGTCTAAACTCTACCTTGCAAGCTCTTATCTCACAGATTGGATCAATGAGTAACCCCAATAACCAGCCTTTGAGCTCCAGTGGAATCTCCTCTCAACCATTACCCAATCCAAAGGGTTGCATTAATGCCATCACCCTAAGGTCCGGAACCACATTGCAAGAGAGAAATTAGGGAGAGCCAAACCCACCAGAACACGCCTCAACTGAAGAGGTAGTGGAAATAGAATATGTTGAGGAGGAAGAAGATATACAGGACATGGCTGAAGAAGAAGAAACTTAATCACATGAAGAAGCACCAAAGAGCGCAGACACTGTAGAAAATGCCATTCCTATTCCATTTCCACAACTTGCAAGGAAGCCCAGGAAGCAGTTGGAACCTGATCCCAAAATGGTAGAAATATTCAAAAAAGTTGAGGTAACGGTTCCCCTTTTTGATGTTATTCAATAGGTACCTAAATACGCAAAGTTTCTAAAAGATTTATGTATACATAAAGACAAAATTAATGAATTAGAAACTATTCCTTTGGGTAGTTCCATATCTGCTTTAATGGGAGGTTTACCTGAAAAGTATAGCGACCCAGGTCCATGTATGGTTAATTGTACTATTAGTGGTGTGATATTTTCTGACTGTATATGTGCTTTAGGAGCATGTGTTAGTATAATTCCTTTGTCTATATACGATGTTTTGAGGCTCCCTCCCTTAAAAAGGTCGGCAGCTCGTTTTGTGTAGCAGATAAAATCATTATTACAGTGGCTAGAGTTGCTGAAGAGTATTAGTGGGTATTAAGGGGCTCACATTCCCCATTGATTTTTATATCCTGGAGATACCCCAAAATGACTCAGAGAAGCCATCATCAATCCTACTCGGAAGATCTTTCCTGAAGACCTCGAAGTTCAAATTGGATGCTTTTTCAGGAACATACTCTTTTGAAATAGACGGCCGAGTAGTAAGCTTCAATCTTAATGGAGTTATGAAGCACCCTCTAGAAGATCATTCTACCCTCCAGTGTGACATCATAGATGAAACAGTAGCTGAAGTTCACCAGGAGGAGTTAGAAGAGAAGTACATAGGACAAGGTCTGAGTGTGGGGACACTTTCTGAGGACAATGAAAGTACTTTACCACTGCCACCAGCTTCAGACAATCCAGAGCCTGACCATGAGTAGAAGTTAGAATTGAAACCCCTCCCTCCAAACCTCAAATATGCTTACCTCGAGGACAAGCAGAAGTTTCCAGTTATCATTGCACGGGAACTCACTTCTTAACAAGAAGAGCAGTTACTTAGTGTGCTGAGGAGGCACAAGAAGGCAATTGGGTGGAGTTTGGCAGACATAGTAGGCATCAACCCTCAAGTTTGTGAACACATAATATTTTTAGAAGAGGGAGCAAGACCCGTTCGTCAACCCCAAAGAAGACTGAACCCCACTATCTTAGAGGTTGTCAAGAAGGAAGTGACCAGACTATTTGAGGCAGAAATCATCTACCCCATCTCAGACAGTGAATGGGTGAGCCCAGTACAAGTGGTGCCCAAGAAATCTGGAGTCACTGCAGTGAAGAATGAGCATGGAGAGCTCATAGCAACCAGAGTACAGAATGCCTGGAGGGTCTGCATTGATTACAGGCGTCTCAACCAAGCCACTCGTAAGGATCACTATCCTCTTCTATTCATTGATCAAATGCTGGATCGCCTGTCAGGTAAATCACATTATTGCTTTTTAGATTGTTACACAAGCTATTTCCAGATTCATATAGCTCCTGAAGATCAGGAAAAGACTACTTTTACATGTCCTTTTGGGACTTATGCCTATAAGAGAATGCCCTTTGGCTTGTGCAATGCACCAGCTACTTTCCAAAGGTGCATGATGAGTCTTTTCTCTGACCTTCTTGAGAACTATATGGAGGTTTTTATGGATGATTTTAGCATTTATGGTGATTTCTTTAGCCTTTGCTTGGATAGTTTATCTAGAGTACTAGATAGATGTGTCAGTACAAACCTTGTATTGAATTTTGAAAAATGTCACTTTATGGTAAGACAAGGGATTGTACTAGGACATGTTGTGTCTAATATTGGCATTTCTGTAGATTCAGTAAAGGTGGATGTTATTTCTAGTTTGCCTTACCCTCCTCTGTGAGGGAAGTCCGTTTGTTCCTTGGCCATGCAGGTTTTTACCGGAGATTCATTAAGGACTTTAGAAAGGTAGCACTTTCCTTATCCAGATTACTGTAGAAGGATATCGAGTTCAAGTTCAGTGAGGATTGCAAACAAGCATTTGATAAGCTGAAAACCGCCCTGACTCAAGCTCCAATTGTGAGAGGACCTAACTGGAGCCAGCCATTCGAAATCATGTACGATGCTTCCAACCATGCAGTAGGAGCAGCGCTGGCTCAACATGAAGGTAAGGATCCTTTTGTCATTGCTTATGCGTCTAAGACTTTAGATGCTGCTCAGTCTAACTACACTACTACTGAGAAAGAGCTTCTTGCTATTGTTTTTGCACCGGATAAATTCTGAGCATATTTACTTGGTACTAAAGTAGTAGTGTATTCAGACCACGCAGCTCTAAAGTATTTATTAGCTAAAAAGGAATCCAAACCAAGGCTTATATGTTGGATACTGCTACTACAAGAATTTGATTTAGAAATAAAGGATAGGAGTGGTAACCAGAATCTAGTGGCAGACCACTTGAGTCGCCTTGAGCACATTAAAGATGACTCCACTCCTATAGCTGATAATTTCCCATTTGATAACCTACAAGCAGTATCTCAGGTAGTCCCTTGGTATGCACCTGTCGCTAATTATCTAGTTAGCCGCACTTTTCCTCCAAACTTTACTAAGCATCAAAGAGACAAGCTGAAAAGCGAGTCTAAATATTATATATGGGATGACCCATATTTATGGAGATGTGGCGCTGACCAGGTAATTAGAAGGTGTGTACCTCAATCAGAATTCCAGTTCATTTTAGAGGCCTGTCACTCATCTAAGAATGGAGGACATTTTGGCCCTCAAAGAACAGTTAGAAAAATCTTAGACTGTGGATTCTAGTGGCCTACTCTTTTTAAAGACGCTGCTGAATTTTGTAAATCTTGTTTTCCATGCCAAAAATTTGGTAATATATCCAAGAGGGATGAGATGCCTCAATAAATTATGCATTTCTGTGAAATTTTTGATGTTTGGGGCATTGACTTCGTGGGTCCATTTCCAAATTCTAATGGTCATTTTTATATATTGTTAGCTGTTGATTACATTTCTAAATGGGTGGAAGCAATTTCTACCCGCACCGATGATGCTAACACTATTGTTTCCTTTGTTAGAAACTACATTATTTGTCACTTTGGATCACCACGAGCAATCAGGATTACTGAAGAAGCATGGGATCATTCATAAAGTAGCAACAGCCTACCATCCTCAGACTAATGGGCAAGCCAAGGTGTCTAACAGAGAGATAAAATGCATATTGCAGAAGATAGTCAAACCTCATAGAAGAGACTGGAGCACCAGGCTACAAAATGCACTCTGGGCATAGAGAACAGCATACAAGACACCCATTAGGATGAGTCCTTTTCGCTTAGTTTATGGAAAAGTCTGTCATCTTCCAGTTGAAGTAGAGCACAAAGCCTTTTGGGCAGTAAAGGAATGCAACATGGGATTTGAGAAAGCCGGAGCTGAAAGGAAGTTGCAATTGCAAGAATTGGAAAGCCTTCGCCTAGAAGCTTATGAGAACTCAAGGCTGTACAAGGAAAAGATGAAGGTTGTACATGATCAGCACATCAAGAGAAAAGAGTTCCAACCTGAGGATTTAGCCCTCCTTTACAACTCTAGACTGAGGCTCATGCCAGGCAAGTTGAGATCAAGGTGGGAAGGTCCATATAGAGTCGAGAAGGCTGAGCCGTACGGAGTTTTTCACCTAAGTCACCCTCAAGCTCTGAAGTCATCAAAGTTAATGGACATCGTTTGAAGCTCTACCATGGTGAGAAGGTGACGAAAAACAAATGGTTAGATATCTTCCTCTTGGAGGATCCACTCATAGCAGAAGACTGAGCTAATAGAGCGTCCAACTTAAGGACGTTAAAGCAAAGTGCTAGGTGGGAGACAACCCACCATGGTATGATCGTTCCTTTCTTTACTCTTAATTTTCTTTTTCAATAACTCTTCTTATTATTAGCACATTTAGTTTGCATCTGCATTTGTATATTAAAAAAAACAATAAAAAAGGAGAGAGCCACAACGCGACAGCGTCGCCGACGCGTCCGCATCGCAGGTAGCTCAGAGAGAATAAGAAAACGAATAGAGAGTTGCGCAGGAATGTGGCTGGAGGCGTGCCCCTGGCACCATTTGACCCACGTGTCCGTGTGGAGGACGCACTCGCGTCATTTGTCAAATAACCTCCCCACGCGTCCGCGTCAATCACGCGAACGCGTGGCTCTGCAAATCGACGTAAAAGGGTGTATGGCAGTGAGTTGTGCGGGAGCTGGGCTGCACTTGTGCTAGTCGCACAAGCCCTGCCACGCAAACGCGTGCCCCACGTGTCCGTGCCGTTGTCTATATCTGGTTGACGCGATCGCGTCACCCTGAATTTGGAAAAAACATGTTTCAAACAGAATGTTATGCGAGCGCAAAGCTGCCCTCGTGCCCCTAGCGCAAACCATATCACGTGTCTGCGTGATCGACGCGTCCGCATCAATTCCTTCAAGGGCTCTCCGCACGACCGCGTGCACCACGCGTCCGCGTCGCTTGCGCCACCCAACTCATTTAAATCTGCCAGATTGTCTCATCTTTTCTTCTCCCTATCTTTTTTCTTTCCCCCCTTCTTCTTTCTCCTTTCTTCCTCATTTCTACTCCCTCTTTCCCACCACCATTACCAAGGTTTTTCTTTTCTTCTTCTCTCCCTACTTTTTTATTTTTCTTCTAATTATCATGTTTTCTTTCTCTTTCTTTTCTACTTTCCTTCTCCATATTTTCTTTTTCTTTTCGTCCCCTTCCTATTGGTGTTGGAGATTTATTTGGGTCATTATTTTCATATGTTGCTTGTGCATTGTTTAGGACTTGTTTAACAATTATATAATATTATTATAGGGTTGCTTGCATGTTCAATTTAATAATTTCCATACCTTATTTAACCTGCATGCTATGTGTTTGTGAAAACGCCCATATGGCATTGTGCACTATTTTTGGATATCTTTTAATCTACTATTCTATATGCTTGCTTTTCACAAAACCCTTTTTATATTTTATTAATTAAATATAATTGTTATTACAAACATATTGTTAGTTTGAATGACTTGGTAATCTAAATTGGACATTGAATGCTTGATCTATGCTACTCATGCCTTTGCCGGCATGCCAATAAACACCTAGCATTTAACTGTCTTCACATGCACTTCCTATATTTCAATTATTGATTTGCCACATGTAGTCATGACCATGTGTTCACCTCATTATCCATTCCTGTGCATTGATTACCACCTTTTCCAATCTTTTCCTTGCTATAACCCTTGAAATATTCATGTCTTTACTCGTTTCTTTTTAGGATGGCCACCAAGAAAGGCAAGGAGAAAGCTACCCCCAAATCCACAGCAAGGAGAGGAACAAATGCCTCAAGGAGCTACTCACAGGCAACCACAGACCTGACGAGGACCCAGGCACTCCGGACTTCACTTCCTTTACCAGCACAGGGAGCCATGACGGTCCCGATTGTGGAGACACTGCCACCAGCCCACCCTTGTTCCTGACAGATGGCACCGAGGATGGTGCAAAGCCTTAAGTGTGGGGAGGTCGGTCAGTACCTGACTTCCAGAGGTAATTCTTTCCCTCTAACACCAACTTCTTTTTCTTTAGAATAGGATAGATTGCGTATTAGTAGGTTAATTGCATGCATGTTCTACCTGATTGAAAAGACAATAAGTTTCTTTTAAGACCATATATTTTTTGAAAATTTCACTAATTTAAATCAAAACATTTATGTTAAATTTGTTTGAAGTTGAAATTGGAATAGGATTTTTGAGCTAAAAGAACACACAATCCGTGAGACTTTGAGCCTAAATACATGGTTATACTATTTAACCATAAATATCTTTTCTTGTGTGTTTACTTCTCTATAATTGCAATCTGAGTTTTGATTTATCCTATATGTCCAATTTTAATGTGTTATGTGCATGCATATGATTGAGGCCATTTTTTGTTTAGCTCACGTATCCCAAATAAGCTGACCCTTTTAATTACCTTTGTTAACCACTTTGAGCCATTTTTAATCCCATTTGTTCTATATTTTACCACATTACTAGTCTTAAGCGGAAAAATAATTAAAAATTCCAATTGAATCTTTGGTTAGCTTAAGATAAAATTTATGTGTTAACTGAATATGGGAAGATTGTGGGAATAAAGGGTAATAGGAAAATATGTCACGATAAGATAAAGGGAATTTGGATACCTATTCATGTGAAACCATAAAAAGAAAAATTACAAATCTATGCGTATTGAAAAAAAAAGAAGAGAAAAAGAGATATATTTTCTTTATCTTATCGAATAAAGGGGAAAAAATCACCCAAATGACAAGTCAGAGTTTAATAATCAATGCACATGTGATGAAATTAAAATAAAGGTTGATGCATGAGTATGGAATGTGAAAAAGAACCTTGGGTAGCTAAGTAAGAATGTTGAAATTATATAGAGTATATGTATGTTAGGCGAGAGCTCAGGTTAATTAAAGATTCAATGTATAATCTCACTTAGCCATATGTATACCCTCACCCTTACCTTAGCCCCATTACAACCATGAAAAGACCTCATGATGTTTGCATTGGCATTTTTAAAATTGTTGATTGATTAGGTGAAAAACAAAATTTTTGAAAACATGATTAGAGAAGGATAGAGTGATTACCCCATATTCTAGAGATGATTAGAGCGCACACGCACCAACAGTAAGGGTTCAACGCTCGATCCCGTGTTCCTTGCTTTCGCGAGCTATCTTCTTATAAATTTACATGCTTTCACTGTATGAATTGAATTAGTGAAATCTGCCCCATGTTTTGTCTTAGAGAACTTATCTATTTTTAATCATATAGACAAAATCATATAGTTGCATTCATATGTATATAGGTTGCATTACATTGAATGAGTCTTGCATGTCCCTTTTCATTCATATTTATCTCCTTCAACTTAGCATGAGGACATGCTAATGTTTAAGAGTGGGGAGGTTGATAAACCGCTATTTTATGATTCATATTGTAATTAATTGTGTGGTTTTATCAAGTCTTCACCCACTTATTCATATGATTTGCATCTATTTACAATTCCTTCCTAAAAATATTCTATGATTGATAACTTGCTTCCTAAAGACCTTTTAGTTGTATATTTTTAACTTCCTTCGTACCATTCGATGCCGTGATCTGTGTGTTAAGTGTTTCAGGCTTCATAGGGCAAGAATGGCGTAAGGAATGAAGAGGAATACTGCAAAAGTGAAAGGAATACAAGGAATTGAGGAGATGACCAGCAAGAAGCCACGCGGTCGCATGGCTCACGCGACCGCGTGAAATGGAAGAAATCATAGTGACGCGCTCGCGTGCCTGACGCGACCGCGCGAATTGGAAGCTGCACGAACGATGTGAATGCGTGGATGACGCGCACGCATGGTACAAGAAACGTTGAGTGACGCGAATGCGTGGATGACGCAGCCACGTGACGTGCGCGATCTGCAGAATTACAGAAGTCGCTGGCACATATTCTGGGCCGCATTTCTGTAACAGCCTAGCCCCGAAGAAACGGCACTTTTTCGGGATCGAACGGAATTTTTACAGAATTTTTAGGAATTTCTATGCATATAAGCACCTCCACTGCACAGGTGCTGCGTCATCAAGCTGCTGAGTCAGCAACTTGATTGCACAAGACACCTCTCCTAATCTAAGAAGGCACGTCGC
Source organism: Arachis duranensis (assembly GCF_000817695.3). Classification (NCBI taxonomy): domain Eukaryota; kingdom Viridiplantae; phylum Streptophyta; class Magnoliopsida; order Fabales; family Fabaceae; genus Arachis; species Arachis duranensis. The sequence continues at coordinate 96,238,288 of NC_029774.3, read as the reverse complement.
GAAGAGTTGCGTTTTTGAGCCACTTTAGGCCCGGATTTCAAAATTCTGATTTCCGTGGTTAGTCTCTATGTGACGAGCCGGTCACAAATTTCGAGAGAAAAATTATATTAATATAATATTCATATATTATAATTTTATTCCGAATATTATATTACTATCTTCTCTACTGTGATTAATGTTGATCTATGTTTAGTAATATAATAACTGAGCTAGAAATCTACCGGTAACGGATAATACCGGCATTCTTAGAGGAACTTAGCACTGCTAATGCTTCATCATATATCTTTTATTCTTATGATTATCCAGTTACTAGTGTCATTTACACTAAGTAACTTAATGTTTATCCATTAGCAGTGTAATTACTTAAGTTCTAAAACATCTAGCTTTAGTAATTATTCTTTTCTGAGATATTTTGACAAGTAACTTTTGGATAATCATCATCCAAAAGCCACGGCCTCCCTTGGACAGCTTGGCTATCATTTTTGTTCTTGGAAAAGCTTAGAACACCATGAAAGAAAACCATGAAACTTCCATGAACACCTGAGCTTCTTTCTCCGTTCTTTCTCAAACCGGAACCCCTATCAAAAATCTAATCTTACCAAAGTGTTCACCTCTTCCTGCTCTTCATTTCTATGTCACTTTTCATGGAGTAAATCAAGGTATGAAAGCTGCTCCTCCTCCTTGAAGGTTCGGCCATGGTGGTTCCTTAAGCTAATGATGTTTTCTTCATGTTTTCTCTTAGGATCTCTTATTCAATCACCAAAATCTCCAAAAAAAACGTGATTTCTAGTTACCTTAAGGTGAGGAAAACATTCTTTTCATCATCATGAAGCTTCAGCCTTCATGGTTCATAAGATTCTAAACTTGTTGTTGATGTTAAAATAGGCGTAAAAGTGCTTCTGGAAGCTTGTTTTTGGTGCAATCTTGGACAGCAGCAAAGGAGGTAAGGTTTGATAAATTAATCAATGATTGGCTGTGTTCTTGAAGTGTTAAATCAGATCTTGTTGCTTGAGGTTTGATTTTGGGTGTTTGTGTGATGGTTTGATCATGAAATCTTATTGTTTAATGCTTGGAAATCATGTTTATGATGGTTTTGAAGTGGCTGTTGGTGCTGCTAGAAAACGTGACATTCCAGCCATGAAAATCATGATTTTTTATGCTTATTTGATGTGCATTTAATGGCTGAAAAGTTTCTCTTTGGTTTGATAAAAATCGGGTTCAAATCGGTTTCCGAAAAGATTGAAAAACTAGCTGAAAATCAAGCAGAAATCTGATGAACTTTTGGAAAAATATTTTTGGTTTTTGAAAGAACATTGATGAGCGGATAATTTATACGCTTTTTGGCATTGTTTTTAGTATGTTTTTAGTATGTTTTAGTTAGTTTTTATTATATTTTTATTAGTTTTTAGTTAAAATTCACTTTTCTGGACTTTACTATGAGTTTATGTGTTTTTCTGTGATTTCAGGTATTTTATGGCTAAAATTGAGGGACTTGAGCAAAAATCTGATTCAAAGACTGAAAAGGACTATAGATGCTGTTGGATTCTGACCTCCCTGCACTCGAAGTGGATTTTCTGGAGCTACAGAAGCCCAATTGGCGCGCTCTTAACTGTGTTGGAAAGTAGACATCCTGGGCTTTCCAGCAATGTATAATAGTTCATACTTTGCCCGAGATTCCAAGTCAGCTCAAGAATTCTGGCGTAAAACGCCGGAACTGGCACAAGAATGGGAGTCAAAATGCCCAAACTGGCACAAAAGCCGGCGTTTAACTCCAAGAGAAGTCTCTACACGAAAATGCTTCAATGCTCAGCCCAAGCACACACCAAGTGGGCCCGGAATTGGATTTTTATGTCATTTACTCATTTCTGTAAACCCTAGCTACTAGTTCTCTATAAGTAGGACCTTTTGCTATTGTATTTTCGTCTTTTGATCACTGGAATCTTTTGATCATGTTTTTATGATTGAACCCTCTATGGGAGGCTGGCCATTCAGCCATGCCTAGACCTTGTTCTTATGTATTTTCAACGGTGGAGTTTCTACACACCATAGATTAAGGTGTGGAGCTCTGCTGTACCTCGAGTATTAATGCAATTACTATTGTTCTTCTATTCAATTCAGCCTATTCTTGTTCCAAGATATTCATTCGCACTCAAGAACTTGATGAATGTGATGATTATGTGACGCTCATCATCATTCTCACTTATGAACGCGTGCCTGACAACCACTTCCGTTCTACATGCAACAAGGCTTGAATGTTTATCTCTTGGATTCCTTAATCAGTATCTTCATGGCATAAGCTAGAATTGATGGCGGCATTCAAGAGAATCCGGAAGGTCTAAACCTTGTCTGTGGTATTCTGAGTAGGATTCAAGGATTGAATGACTGTGACGAGCTTCAAACTCGTGATTGTGGCAAAAGAATCACTGGATTCTATTCCGACATGATCGAAAATCGACAGCTGAATAACCGTGCTGTGACAGAGCGCGTTGAACATTTTCACTGAGAGGACGGAACTGTAGTCATTGACAACGGTGATGCCCAACATACAGCTTGCCATGGAAAGGAGTAAGAAGGATTGGATGAAGACAGTAGGAAAGCAGAGAGACGGAAGGGACAAAGCATCTCCATACGCTTATCTGAAATTCTCACCAATGAATTACATAAGTATTTCTATCTTTATCTTCATGTTTTATTCATCATTCATAACCATTTGAGTCTGCCTGACTGAGACTTACAAGATGACCATAGCTTGCTTCATACCAACAATCTTCGTGGGATCGACCCTTACTCGCGTAAGGTTTATTACATGGACGACCCAGTGCACTTGCTGGTTAGTTGTGCAAAGTTGTGATAAAGAGTTGAGATTGCAATTGAGCGTACCATGTTGATGGCGCCATTGATGATCACAATTTCGTGCACCAAACATGAAAACGTGTATTCATGGAGTTTTGGGGTCAAAATGCAATTATTAAAAAGTTTGGGGGTGAAAATTAATTAATCAAAAGTTGAGGGGCTAAAGTGCAATTATTAAAAGTTATATGGGTCAGAGTGCAATTTCCAAGAAGTCTAAGGGTCAAAATGCAGTTTTTGAAAGTTAAATAAAATATTATTATTTTAATAATTAAATACTAATATATTATTTTATTAATAATATTATTTTAATAATAATATTATTTAATAAATAATAATAAAATATTGATAAAAAGACAGTTTTTCCTAAAAGCCTCAGGAAGGCAGTTTTGAGTCCAGAATTCTCTAATTTCCTTTACTAAATACCTAAGAAGAGGTATAAGAGAAGATATAGAGGTATATGAGGTAAAGAAACAAGATTTTGAAAGCTGTGTTTATGTTAAAAAGAAAAGGAATTAAAAGTGATATAACTGTGTACCTGACCTTACAGAGTAAACAGAGAATTGTAAAATGAGCTTTCTGTGATGTTGTAATGCTTGATTTATGATGATTGCTAAGTGATGGAAAGTATGGTTATATGTGATTTATGAGCCTTCGGGCAATGCTTGTGAATGTTGTGCGGGGACGCCCGTATTGTGATGTTGCTTCCCAGACAGGCTGCGGTAGAGTAGTACCAGCCCTGCAAGCTGAATGCTTGGTAGAGGCCTGACTCGCATACCTGCAGTATATTGAGACCTGAGCAAATACCATCCCTACAAGTCGAGAGCACTTGGTAGAGGGTATGCGGTACTTAATCTGGGATTAAGTTCTGGGAAGGCCCTATCTGACTTGGAGGGTTGGATTGCGTCGGGTGCGGGTCGAAGCCGACAAATGAGCTCATTACCTGCAGTAGGGACAGACATGCATCATACTTGTTTGTGCATTATTTATTGCTTATCTTCTTGTGTTCTTGTTCTATTCCTTGTTTGTTTGAGCATAACTATGTGATTGCATATTAATGTGTGAATGTGCATTTACTTCCTATTTTCTCTCTTGTTCATGTGTTAGTTTATGTTGCTGTTATGTACATATTACTCTACATTTATTTATACTTCTATGACCACAGACATTATAAATGAACTTAATTGTAAACCCCGACCTTACTAAGAACTCCCCAGTTCTTACCCCTTACACCTCTACAGATGGACACAGGAGTCCTATTCTACGAGATTGATCCACCGTACATCCACGAGGACCTGGTGCACGGTGAGTATTACATCTACTGTGTGGTTCCTCGTATCCGTAATTATGTAGTTCGTGGTAGACCTTTCCAGTACCCTATTAGGAAGCATACTTTAATCCTGATGCACCCTATGATTTTCCTTTATCTTGGTTACACCCCGGCGGACCTGGGATACCTCATCCTGAATGAGCAGATGCCACCTCCACCTGACTATCCTCCTCCACCTGAACCTCCTCTACCTGATGAGCCTATACCTGCCCAGCCTATCCATGAGGCACCTCCTGCACCTTTTGTCCTTGATGAGTGGGGTGTTCCTGTGTTGCCACCCGAGCTTGATCCTTTACCTGAGCTGATCGAGCCTCCTATCTTTGATGAGCAGCAGGGACATGAGTATGATCAGATCATGGAGGCGCCACCTCCTTCTCCCGACTGTATTTTGTTTGGTAGCTATCCTTTTATGGTTCCTGTGGCCAGCAGTGGTTCCTCTACTATCACTCCGATAGAAGAAAAGGACGAGGAAGAAGAAGATCCAAAGGAAGATCCTAACTTCATAGTTATCTCCTCTGACAGCGATGACGATGAGCCAGGCGAGGCGCCAGCAGGCGAGCATCACCATTCGCCCGGTGGTTTTCCGTGAGGTACTCTAGACCAGGATTGAGGAGATTTTTTGAGACGCCTAGTCTAACTTCAGTACATTAGAGTGTCTCCCTCACTTTTGTTAGCATGATTAGAGGGAATAGGCATATCATAGAGTTAGGCTTGCCTGGGTGCCAGCTTAGGGGCTTTTGGTCAGGCCAGGCCCTGGGGCGTCTTATGTACATATATGTACATACTATATGAGTCATTGACTTAGGGGTGCTGTACTATAGCTATATGCTTATATAACTGAGCCACTTCTGTAACATGATGTATATTATAGTGTGTTATTCCATATTCTGTTATCTTTTGTTTTATGTATGTGAATGTTTAATTATCCCTTGATATGTGGAGGGTATGCGACTTTAAATTATTCTTGTTTTAAAAAAAATTACTTGTAAAATTTGTGGTGTTTTAACAACGTACAGGCTTATATTTATTAATTAATAATACAGAAAAGGAAAAACAAGTTGGTAACATTCAATTTCTAGTATGATCTAGACATGCTAGAAGTTAGGTCGTTACACTTTCTACTTCTGAGGGTTTGCATGAATGTCTTTGTGCTTTTATTCTGATAATGTTCACGTCCAACTTGAGGTATTAAGACTGATCACCTTGGTATTGATTGTTTGGTGTGAACAGAATCAGGATGCCTCCACAGAGACGTAGCGATCGGGAAGGGTCTACTGTTAACAATCCACCACAAAACGATGATAATCTGTTTGATGCGATTCACGCTATGGCTGAGGCTGTGCGTGAAACGGCGACTGCTACTACCTGAGCAGTTAACCGTCTGGGGGAACGTAATGGAGAGCGTAACAATGATCGTAACGGTGAGAATGGTGGGAACGGTGATGGAGATAACATGAATCATGATAGGCCTATGACATTAGCTACTTTCTTGAAAGTTAATCCACCGAAGTTCAAAGGTACGACTGTAGCAACTGAAGCTGATAATTGGTTCCGAGGCATAGAAAGGTCCTTGAGGGCACAGCATGTCCCGGAAGAACAGTATGTAGAATTTGCTACTTATATGTTGGAAGGGGATGCTCAGCACTGGTGGCAGGGCATTCAACGTTTACTGCAGCAAGATGAGGGTAATATTTTGTGGAATGCTTTCAAAGAAGAGTTCTATAAGAAGTACTTCCCTAGAGCTACTCGTGAGGCAAAGGAGATGGAGTTGATGCAGTTAAAACAGGGAAGTATGTCTGTTGCTGAGTATACAAAGAAGTTTGAAGATTTATGTTGTTTTTCCAAGGTTTGTCAAGGGAATCCAGCAGATTTCGAAGAGTGGAAATGTTTGAAATTTGAAGGAGGACTCCGTGAAGATTTGTTGAACTCAGTGGTTCCATTGGAAATACGGAATTTTGCGGAGTTGGTTAATAAGAGTCAGCTAGTAGAGGACTGTGCTAAGAAGATAGTTGCAGCTTGGATGAATCACCCAGGATCTTCTTTTCAGAATTATAATCGGTATACAGCTCCTCAGGGAAGAAATTTTAAGCAGGGAGCAATGCCTTCACGAAGGTACAATCAGAATAGAAATGTTCATGCACGTCCTACAGGAGGGAATGGAGGAAGAATGAGACAGGATATGGGTAAGCGACCTCAGCAAGCGCAGATGCGACCAGTATGTAGGCAGTGTGGAAAGGAGCATGGAAGTAGACCTTGTCAGCTTACAGGCATTATCTGTTTTTCTTGTGGTCAGCCTGGACATATGGCTAAGGACTGTCTGAATAAGCCAGTACAAGGAATAGATAGGCCACGACAGCAAGGACGTGTGTTTGCTATGACTGCTGATGACGCAATGAAATCAGACTCCCTAATCCAAGGTCAGTGTTATGTCAAATCTCGACTCTTAACTGTACTGTATGACTTTGGTGCATCACATTCATTTATTTCCGAGACTGTTGCGCATGAGTTGGGATTAGATTTCACCATGTTAGATTACAATCTAATTGTTCGTACACCCACATCTCAAAATGCCTTGACTAGTCAAGTATGTCAACAGGTGCCTTTTGTTATTGAGGCTAGGACTTTTATACATGACCTGGTTTGTTTGCCTTTGTGTGGTTTAGATATTATCTTAGGTCTAGATTGGTTGTCTAAGCATCATGTTTTCCTTGATTGTTTTACACGAATTGCTATATTTCCATCATCTGAAATGCACACTGAACCAGTTGAGTCTTGTACTTTCTATTTGAATTCCCTAAGAGTTATTTCTAGTAATAGTGGGTTAGAGGGTTACGTTCTACTATCGGCTAGCTCAGAAACTAATGAACAAGACTTGGAGAAAATTCAAGTGGTGAAGGAGTTTCCTGATGTTTTTCCGGATGATATACTTGAGTTTCCACCTCAGAGAGAGATAGAGTTTAGTATTGATCTGGTTCCTAGAGCCGGACCAATTTCTATAGCACCGTATCGGATGTCACCGTTGGAACTAGCAGAGTTAAAGAAGCAGTTGGATGAATTGCTGGGGAAGAAGTTTATTCGTCCGAGTGTATCACCATCGGGAGCTCCATTGTTACTAGTAAAAAAGAAGGATGGTGGAATGAGGTTATGTGTGGATTATCGGCAATTGAACAAGATCACAATCAAGAACAAGTATCCACTCCCAAGGATAGATGATCTGATGGATCAGCTGAGAGGTGCGACAGTATTCTCGAAGATTGATTTACGGTCAGGTTACCATCAAATCTGGGTGAAGGAATCAGATATACCTAAGACTGCCTTTCGAACTAGGTACGGTTACTATGAGTATACGGTTATGTCCTTTGGACTGACTAATGCTCCTGCTGTATTCATGGATTATATGAATCGCATTTTTCGTCCGTATCTAGATCATTTTGTGGTAGTCTTTATAGATGATAATCCTCATCTATTCCAAGACAGAAGAAGAACATGGAGAGCATTTGAGGATTGTGTTGCAAATATTAAGAGCACGGAAGCTATATGCGAAATTGTCGAAATGTGAGTTTTGGGCGACAGAAGTGGCATTCTTGGGACATGTGATCACACGAGATGGTATAACTGTAGATCCTTTAAAGATCGAGGCCGTAGTACAATGGAAGCAACCCAAGACAGTTACAGAAGTTCGTAGTTTCTTGGGGCGAAGTTTGTAGTTTCTTGGGGTTAGCAGGATACTATCGGCGGTTTATCAAGGGTTTTTCACAGATAGCTTTACCTTTGACTCGCCTTACTAGGAAGGAAGTTCCGTTTGAGTAGACAGAGAAGTGTGAAGAAAGCTTTGAAACTTTAAAGGAAAGGTTGACGACGGCGCCAGTTTTGGTGTTACCAGACCCACAAGAACCTTTTGAGGTGTATTGTGTGCATCTTTTAAGGGACTTGGATGTGTATTGATGCAGCATAGGAATGTGGTAGCTTATGCTTCGAGACAACTAAGACCTCACGAAAGGAACTATCCGACACATGATTTGGAATTAGCAACAGTGGTCTTTGCACTTAAGATTTGGAGGCACTATTTGTACGGAGCCCAATTTGAAGTTTTCTCTGATCATAAAAGTTTGAAGTTTATCTTTGATCAGAAAGACCTTAATATGAGGCAGAGGCGATGGATGGAATTCTTAAAAGATTATGATTTTAAGTTGAGTTGGATGAAATTCTTAAAAGATTATGATTTTAAGTTGAGCTATCATCTTGGGAAGGCAAATGTAGTCGCAGATGCTTTGAGTCGGAAGAGTTTGGGCATATCCTGGATGATGATCAAGGAAGAAGAAATGATCTCAGCCTTTGAAAACTTAAAATTAGGAATGAGAGAGACATCAAGAGGAATTGTTATGGTGCAACTACAATTAACATCTGACTTTAAGATAGCTATTCAGCAAGCTCAAGCCCAGAATTCAGGAATGCTGGCATTGTTAACACGGATGAAGGCAGATCAGCCGGAAGAGGTACGCCAAGATAAAGAGGGAATATGGAGATATAGGAACAGAATTTGTGTACCTGCTCAGGAGGACTTGAGAAAGAACATTCTGATCGAAGCTCATGAAAGCAGATTTTCTATCCATCCCGGAACGACTAAAATGTACCAAGACCTGAAGAAGATGTTCTGGTGGCCGGAAATGAAGAAAGATGTAGCAACGTATGTTTCAAAGTGTCTCACTTGCTAGAAGATTAAGGTGGAACATCAAAAACCACCTGGAACCCTGCAACCATTGGAGATACCGCAATGGAAATGGGAAGAGATTACGATGGATTTTGTTACTGGGTTACCAAGAACCTCTGCCGGGCATGATGCAATTTGGGTAATTGTAGATCGATTGACAAAATTAGCACATTTTCTACCAATTAAAATTGGTCACAGCTTGGAGAAACTCGCCCGGTTATACATTCAGGAGATAATACGATTGCATGGAATACCTTCATCAATTGTGTCAGACAGAGATCCAAGGTTTACTTCTAGATTTTGGGAGCTCTACAGAAAGCTTTTGGGACGAAGTTGCACTTAAGTACAGCATATTACCCACAGACTGATGAACAGACAGAACGAACAATTCGTACCTTGGAAGATATGTTGACATCTTGCGTGATGGACCAACAGGGTAACTGGGACAAATACTTGCCATTGATTGAGTTTGCCTACAACAACAGTTATCAACAGAGTATCGAAATGGCACCATATGAGGCCCTCTACGGAAGAAAGTGTCAATCACCATTAGGCTGGTATGACAAGGAGGAAGGCAGGATTTTGGGGCCAGACTTGGTACAAGAAACTACCGAACGGATTAAGCACATTCGAGAGAAGATTCAAACTGCCCAAAGTCGACAAAAGAGCTATGCAAATATTAGACGTAGGCCCTTAGAATTTAACAAAGGTGACCATATTTTCTTCAGAGTGACACCTACGACTGGAATAGGTAGAGCTCTTAGGACTAAGAAATTGAATCCATGATACTTAGGTCCTTTTCAAATTCTTAAAAGAGTCGGTCCAGTAGCATACCAAGTAGCTCTCCCTCCTTATTTGCCAAACCTTCATGATGTTTTTCATGTTTCACAACTCAAAAAGTATAATCCTGACGAAAGCCACGTTTTACAACCAGAGACAGTACAACTGCGAGCCGACTTGACATATCAAACCCTACCAGTCATGATTGTGGAACGAAGTGACAAACAGCTTAGAGGCAAGACAGTATCATTGGTTAAGGTATCATAGGGACAAACTGGGACTGAAGAGTACATATGGGAGCTAGAAGACAAGATGAGAACAGACTACCCGTTTCTCTTTTCAAGTAATTGAAATTTTGAGGACAAAATTTTTTTTTTAGGAGGGTAGAATGTAACGGCCTAGCCCCGAAGAGACGGCGCTTTTTCGGGATCAAACGGAATTTTTACAGAATTTTTAGGAATTTCTATGCATATAAGCACCTCCACTGCACAGGTGCTGCATCATCAAGCTGCTAAGTCAGCATCTTGATTGCATAGGACACCTCTCCTAATCTAAGAAGGCACGTCGTGAAGAGTTGCGTTTTTGAGCCACTTCGGGCCCGAATTTCAAAATTCTGATTTCCGTGGTTAGTCTCTATGTGACGAGCCGGTCACTAATTTTGAGAGAAAAATTATATTAATATAATATTCATATATTATTATTTTATTCTGAATATTATATTATTATCTTCTCTACTGTGATTAATGTTGATCTATGTTTAGTAATATAATAACTGAGCTAGAAATCTACCGGTAACTGATGGTGTTTTTGTGGAAAAATAAATTTCCAACACATAAATCCAACCGGCAAGTATACCGGGTCACATCAAGTAGTAATAACTCACAAGAGTGAGGTCGATCTCACAGGGATTGATGGATCAAGCAACTTTAGTGGGTGATTAGTTTAGTCAAGCTAACATTGAGTGAATTGTGTGAAGTTGATCAACAGAAAGTAAATTGCAAGGAATTTAAAAGATGCAGAAAATAAAATTGCAGGAAACTTAAAGAACAAGAAAGTAAAAGAGCTAAAACTTAAATTGCACGAAATGTAAATTGCATTAAATGTAAAGGGGATTGGGTGCAGGGAATTTAAAATTCAACAAGAAAATGTAAAGAGCAATCAAGCAGAGGAGTAAAATATGAAATAAGTGCAGCAGATTTGAACAGAAATGGAAGAAGCAACACAGAATGTAATTAAGCTCAATTGTGAAATTTAAAGAGACAAGTGAGGATCTCAGGGAATCAATGAGACTAGAAAACAAGTCTAGATCTCAATTCCTTCCTTGATCCAACAGAGAAGCAATTTGAAAAAAAGAAAATGAGATGGAAGCAGTAAAGAAAACTCAGATTCAATGCAGAAGAAGAACAAAGAGATTTCAGATCAAGTGAAACAGAATTCCTTCAACCCTTGAAAATAAGAACAGAGAGATCTCAGATAGAAATTGAAACAGAATTTCTCCAATCTCAATCCAAAATTTCAAAACAAGAGAAAAACTAAAGAGAGAGCTTTCTACTACTACTCCTCCCTAATGGAGCAAGCCTTCCCCTTCCGAGCTCTAATTGATGCCTTTATATAGGCTTTACAAAATAAAAAATGAAAATAAAATTAAAATAAATTACAAAAATGAAAATCCTAATTTAATTAATCCATGTGCCTTTGAGTGATGATGTGGGCTTTGCTTGCTTTGGATTTGAGGAGAAATGGGTTTGGTTGGCTTTGATTCAATTTGGTGAGGAATTGAATTAAATTGAATTTTGGCCCATATGTTGCTCCCAGGAGGCTGCCCTGCCCTTGTGGAGGGCAGGGCAGAAAATGGTGCGTGTTGGTGCTTGCGTGCACGTTTGGGTGCTGTAGGATGCTGCCCTGCCCTCACAAGGGCAGGGCAGAAATTTTTGGTGCGCCAGATTCTGCTGCCCGTGCCTGTTGATGCTGCCGAAGCTCCCTTGGTGCGCCAATCTGGTGCGCTGGCTGTGCACCACAAAATGCTGCCCTGCCCTTGCGGAGGGCAGGGCAATGTTTCCTTTGGGGAGTGCCAAGTTCAAATTCCATGGAGTGCATTGCTTGGCTTTTTCTTCTTGGCACCTAATTCACGCCTAAGGCTTGGCTTCCTAGAGGTCTTGTGTTCGAAACTTGGTGGAGGAAGTTGTTGCAATTTTTCCTTGAATTTTCATGAAGAAAACACGACATTGCCCTCCAAGAGGGCATTCTGCTCTCCTTGACCTCAGTTGTACGCCAAATATAGATTGCTATATATCGTTGGAAAGCTCTGAATGTCATCTTTCCAACGCAACTGAAAGCACATCAATTGGACGTCTGTAGCTCAAGTTATAGCCCTTTGAAGGAGGCATGGTCATGCTGTGAGCGCCCAGATTTTACCTTAGCGAAAATTTGCTCCAACCTCACTTTGTTTCATCATGATTCTGCCCTGCCCTTGGCAAGAGCAGGGCAGTGTGCGTGCTGGCTGCTTTCTTCTTTGATTTGGTCATGGGCCACGCTTTTAAAAGCGTGGCCTAAGGCTCCAAAGTGTACCCCAACTTCAAAGTGTACCCCAAAGCTCTTTTTTCTCCCTTTTTTGTGCTTCTTTGCTTCTTTTTCTTCTTATTTTCTACAAGATTTATAAAATTAAAATATCAAGAAAATATATCATTTAAGTACAAAAGCATTCAATATTTAAGCACAAATCATCAATTTCTTGTATGAAAAAGCATACAAAATAGGTATATGATGACTTGTCATCAATTATCCTTTTCTGAGATATTTTGACAAGTAACTTTTGGATAACCATCATCCAAAAGCCACGGCCTCCCTTGGACAGCTTGGCTATCATTTTTGTTCTTGGAAAAGCTTAGAACACCATGAAAGAAAACCATGAAACTTCCATGAACACCTGAGCTTCTTTCTCCGTTCTTTCTCAAACCGGAACACCTATCAAAAATCTAATCTTACCAAAGTGTTCACCTCTTCCTCCTCTTCATTTCTATGTCACTTTTCATGGAGTAAATCAAGGTATGAAGGCTGCTCCTCCTCCTTGAAGGTTCGGCCATGGTGGTTCCTTAAGCTAATGATGTTTTCTTCATGTTTTCTCTTAGGATCTCTTATTCAATCACCAAAAGCTCCAAGAAAACGTGATTTCTAGTTACCTGAGGTGAGGAAAACCTTCTTTTCATCATCATGAAGCTTCAGCCTTCATGGTTCATAAGATTCTAAAGTTGTTGTTGATGTTAAAATAGGCGTAAAAGTGCTTCTGGAAGCTTGTTTTTGGTGCAATCTTGGACAGCAGAAAAGGAGGTAAGGTTTGGTAAATTAATCAATGATTGGCTGTGTTCTTGAAGTATTAAATCAGATCTTGTTGCTTGAGGTTTGATTTTGGGTGTTTGTGTGATGGTTTGATCATGAAATCTTGTTGTTTAATGCTTGAAAATCATGTTTATGATGGTTTTGAAGTGGCTGTTGGTGCTGCTGGAAAACGTGACATTCCAGTCATGAAAATCATGATTTTTTATGCTTATTTGATGTGCATTTAATGGCTGAAAAGTTTCTCTTTGGTTTGATAAAAATCGGGTTCAAATCGGTTTCCGAAAAGATTGAAAAACTAGCTAAAAATCAAGCAGAAATCTGATAAACTTTTGGAAAAATGTTTTTGGTTTTTGGAAGAACATGAAAACGTGTATTCATGGAGTTTTGGAGTCAAAATGAAATTATTAAAAAGTTTGGGGTTGAAAATTAATTAATCAAAAGTTGAGGGGCTAAAGTGCAATTATTAAAGTTATAGGGGTCAGAGTGCAATTTCCAAGAAGTCCGGGGGTCAAAATGCAATTTTTGAAAGTTAAATAAAATATTATTATTTTAATAACAAAATATTAACATATTATTTTCTTAATAATATTATTTTAATAATAATATTATTTAATTAATAATAATAAAATATTGATAAAAAGATAGTTTTTCCTAAAAGCCTCAGGAAGGCAGTTTTGAGTCCAGAATTCTCTAATTTTCTTTACTAAACACCTAAGAAGAGGTATAAGAGAAGATATAGAGGTATACGAGGTAAAGAAACAAGATTTTGAAACCTGTGTTTCTGTTAAAAAGAAAAGGAGTTAAAAGTGATATAGCTGTGTACCTGACCTTACAGAGTAAACAGAGAATTGTAAAATGAGCTTTCTGTGATGTTGTAATGCTTGATTTATGATGATTGCTAAGTGATGGAAAGTATGGTTATATGTGAATTATGAGCCTTCGAGCAATGCTTGTGAATGTTGTGCGGGGACACCTGTATTGTGATGTTGCTTCCCAGACAGGCTGCGGTAGAGTAGTACCAGCCCTGCAAGCTGAATGCTTGGTAAAGGCCTGACTCGCATACCTGCGGTATATTGAGACCTGAGCAAATACCAGCCCTTCAAGTCGAGAGCACTTGGTAGAGGGTATGCGGTACTTAATCTGGGATTAAGTTCTGGGAAGGCCCTATCTGACTTGGAGGGTCGGATTGCGTCGGGTGCGGGTCGAAACCGACAAATGAGCTCATTACCTGCAGTAGGGACTGACATGCATCATACTTGTTTGTGCATTATTTATTGCTTATCTTCTTGTATTCTTGTTCTATTCCTTGTTTGTTTGAGCATAACTGTGTGATTGCATATTAATGTGTGAATGTGCACTTACTTCCTATTTTCTCTCTTGTTCATGTGTTAGTTTATGTTGCTGTTATGTACATATTACTCTACATTTATTTATACTTCTATGACCACGGACATTATAAATGAACTTAACTGTAAACCCTGACCTTACTAAGAACTCCCCAGTTCTTACCCCTTACACCTCTACAGATGGACACAGGAGTCCTATTCTACGAGATTGATCCACCGTACATCCACGAGGACCCGGTGCGCGGCGAGTATTACATCTACTGTGCGGTTCCTCGTATCCGTAATTATGTAGTTCGTGGTAGACCTTTCCAGTACCCTATTAGGACAGCATACTTTAATCCTGATGCACCCTATGATTTTCCTTTATCTTGGTTACACGCCGGCGGACCTGGGATACCTCATCCTGAGGAGCATATGCCACCTCCACCTGACTATCCTCCTCCACCTGAACCTCCTCTACCTGATGAGCCTATACCTGCCCAGCCTATCCATGAGTCACCTCCTGCACCTTTTGTCCTTGATGAGTGGGGTGTTCCTGTGTTGCCACCCGTGCTTGATCCTTTACCTGAGCCGATCGAGCCTCCTATCTTTGATGAGCAGCAGAGACATGAGTATGATCAGATCATGGAGGCGCCACCTCCTTCTCCCGACTGTATTTTGTTTGGTAGCTATCCTTTTTATGGTTTCTGTGGCCAGCAGTGGTTCCTCTGCTATCACTCCAACAGAAGAAGAGGACGAGGAAGAAGAAGATCCAGAGGAAGATCCTAACTTCATAGTTATCTCCTCTGACAGCGTTGATGATGAGCCAGGCGAGGCGCCAGCAGGCGAGCATCACCATTCGCCCGGTGGTTTTCCGTGAGGTACTCTGGACCAGGATTGAGGAGATTTTTTGAGACGCCTAGTCTAACTTCAGTACATTAGAGTGTCTCCCTCAATTTTGTTAGCATGATTAGAAGGAATAGGCATATCATAGAGTTAGGCTAGCCTGGGTGCCAGCTTAGGGGCTTTTGGTCAGGCCAGGCCCTGGGGCATCTTATGTACATATATGTACATACTATATGAGTCATTGACTTAGGGGTGCTGTACTATAGCTATATGCTTATATAACTGAGCCACTTCTGTAACATGATGTATATTATAGTGTGTTACTCCATATTCTGTTATCTTTTGTTTCATGTATGTGAATGTTTAATTATCCCTTGATATATGGAGGGTATGCGACTTTAAATTATTCTTGTTTTAAAAAAAATTACTTGTAAAATTTGAGGTGTTTTAACAACGTACAGGCTTATATTTATTAATTAATAATACAGAAAAGGAAAAACATGTTGGTAACATTCAATTTCTAGTATGATCTAGACATGCTAGAAGTTGGGTCGTTACAATTTCAACCTAGCTTTTGGCCCAGAAACACAGATTAGAGCCAGGGAACATGCAGAGACAAAGGAGAACATTCATTCTGCATAATTTTTAGTTTTAGATATGATTTTTCCTCTCCTCTAGGTTTTCTCTCTATACATTCATAGTTCTTAGGATTTTGATTTTATTGCTTCTTAGATCGGGATATTGTGAAGAGTTATTACCTCCGTCAAGACTTCATCATTCTATTTTGTTTCCTTACCTGTCACTTAATTCCATGTCCTTTATTTACTCAGAATTATTATTGGATTATTTTTAGAGTTTATGAATACAAGAACTATTTTTATTTTTAATTGATTCCTTTGATTATTATTTATCATGTTTTTCAATATTTCCTTTTCTTATTTCGTGGATTTTACAAACATAATGAGCGAGTAGTTCCATAACTTGATTGGGAGATGATTGAAAGAAAACCTTGAGTTGGATTACTCAAGAGAAAAATTGCAATTGGGTTTATTGTTGGATCACCCTCTAGTCATTGACACTGGTCCTTTCCAAGGGAGAGGATTAGGACTTATGACTAGAAATAGCTTTCCAACTTGCTTGACTTTCCTCTACCTAGTAAGGGATAACTAAGCAGAGCAACCTTTAGTTATCAATTAATTTTGAGAGTACTTCAACAAGAATAGGGCTTCCAACTAATCTATTCCCAATCAAGGTTTTTATTTAAATTATCTAAATTCTCTGATTTAATTTCCTGTTTATCAACTCAACCCATTTTTGAAAACATATGATTAATAAAATAGCATATCTTTCTGCAACTCGTTGGGAGACGACCTGGGATTCATACTCCCAGTATTTTAATTTCAATATTATGACAACCCTTCTAAATTGATAAGCGGATTTTCAGCTGGTTAAGGACTGTACTTGCAACGTATCTCTTATAATAATTTCTTAACTCGCCAATTTCCGCCACGTAACAAATCCCGATGTACAAGCCATATTAGGAAAAAACCTCGTTCATAACTCCAAAGGCTGAAGATTGCTATATAGTAATGTCTTTCGGGTTAAAGACTGCGGGGGCTACATACTAACGACTAATGAATAAAGTATTTTCCTCTCACCTAGGAAAACTTATGGAGGTGTATGTAGACGATATGCTCGTCAAAACCAAAGAGAACTTTACATTACTGTCTGATCTTTCAGAAGTGTTTTCAATAATAAGGAAGCATGAGATGAGGCTAAATCCCTCCAAATGCACCTTCGTAGTAGAAGCAGGAAAGTTCTTAGGCTTCATGCTAACCCAAATAGGCATAGAAACAAACCCGGACAAATGCCAAGCCATACTCAACATGAAGAGCTCGACTTGTGTCAAAGAGGTCCAACAATTAAATGGCAGGCTAATGGTGCACGAAAATGAAACTCGCACAACTGAATCGGCAAGTGTACCAGGTCGTCTAAGTAATACCTCAAGTGAGTGAGGGTTGAATCCCACGAGAATTTTCGGATTGAACAAGATGTGGTTATCCTGGAGATCTTAGTCAGACAAATAGAAAGATAGTTATTGTTTGTTGTAGGTGCATAAACAGAACAATAACAAAAAGACGTAAAAACAATGATAGGAAATTAGTTAAGGCCTCAGAGATGCTTATTCTTCCGGAGTAATACTTCTTACTCACTACTTTAACATTGAGTGATTCATTTAATGGCAAGGCTGTAAGTGATTAAGCTAGGGTAGTGGTCATTAATCTCCTCTGATCCAAACCAAACACCTGAACATGTCAGTCAATCTGATCGAGGGTGAAGCTCACGCAATTAAATCTCTGATGATCCTACTCAAAACACCATAGATAAGGTCGGATCTATCGGATTGGAGGATGAAGCTCTATTATTCTAGCCTTAGCACCACAGGGACCTCGATTACCCATGACTAATGAGATTTCATGTCACGTATCCCAATTAGCCAAATAACTTGTTGGAACCTGTGATGTACTCTCAAGATGTAGCTTAATACTATTTGGGTTAGGACTCGTAAAGAACTAATGTAGGATAAGGGATCATACTCTCGTTCCACCCCAGATTCATAAAGATGAAGAACGACAAAACATCATAGAATGGAATCAAACATGTATTAGAGTAGAAAAGTAATGATAGTAATCCATAGGAATGAGGAGAGCTCCTATCCTTAACCTAGGAGGTTTAGCCGCTCATGGTTTACAGAGAAAACAGAAAATAAGTTCTGAGAGGCTGAAGATCCTAAACATGGGTGATCTTCACATATATATACTAATCTAAGAATTAAAAAAATACAAAAATGAAATAAACTAAATAGAAAGGTGTGAAAATCCACTTCTTGGCCCACTTGGTGAGTGTTTAGGCTGAGCTGGCATCAAACTTGGCTGAGTGGGCGTTGAACGCCCACTAGGGGGTGTCTACACTGCCTTGATGCTCCCTTTTGGGGCGTTGAACTTCAGAAAGAGGGTAAGTTGGGCGTTCAATGCCGGTTTTAGGCAGTCTTTTTCAAAGAAAAGTATAGACTATTATATATTGCTGAAGCCCTGAAAGTTAGATTTCCAACGCCGTTGAAAACATGTCAATTAGACCTTCGTAGCTCTAGAAATGCTCATTTGAATACATCAAGGTTAGGATTTGACAGCATCTGCTATCCTTTCTTTGCCTCTAAATCAGACTTTCCCAAAACTTGCCATTTTCACCCAAAAATCACCTACAATTATAAGAAAAACACAAAAGCTTAAAGTAGCATCCAAAATGTGAATTTTGCACTAAAACCTACTAAAACTTGATAAAATGTACTGAAAACACTAAGAAAATGAACCTAAAAAGTGTATAAAATATTCGCTGATCATAACACCAAACTTAAAATGTTGTTTGTCCTCAAGCAACCAAAAACAAAATAGGACAATTGGAAGAGAAAAATACAATAGGTCTCAGAGTTGTCAATGAAGCTCAGTTCCAAATATTGAATGGGGCTATTAGCTCTTTACTTCTGAATAGTTTTGGCATCTGACTTCCTTTGAAGTTCAGAAGTATTGGCATCCTTTGGAAGTAGAATCCAGATGATATTACTTATTCTCTTCTTTTATCTCTTCTTGATTCTTGAACACAGCTTCTTTTGGTGCTTTGCACCTTTTGAGCCTAGCCGGCTCTAAGCATTTTGTTTTCCCGTATTACCACCGGATACATAAACGCCACAGGCACTTAACTGGGAGAACCCTTTGGATTCAAATTTAGCTTTGCTTAAATTCCTAGACAGTGCTGCCCAGAGTTCTTAAGCGTACTCTTTAGCTTTGGATAACAACTTTAACTGCTCAGTCTCAAGCTTTTTACTTGACACCTTCATACCACAAGCATATAGTTAAGGATAGCAACTCATTTCATCTTTTTAGACCAACTTTTAACCCTCCTAACCATTGATGCTCAAAGCCTTGGATCCTTACTCTTTTCTTTTTCTTTTGAGCTTTTATTTTCTTTTTCTTTTATTTTTTTCTTTTTGTTGCTTTTTCTTGCTTCAAGAATCAATTTTTTTTTTATTTTTCAGAGAATCAATAATACTTCTCTAAATTCACTGTTCTTCAAGAGTCAATACACTCAACTTCAATATCAATTATTCCTAGTTAATTCATGCATTCAAAAGATAAATACAAGGCCACCACATCAAAATAATTAGAATAACTTATGATATAACTTGAAACTTATGTATCTCACTATTTCTTTTCAAATAAAATTTTTCTTTTATCCATGGTGAGGGATACATTGGATATCTTATAACCAAAACAAAATAAGAAAATAAAACTAGAAAAGAACAAAATACTATATAAGATCATGCACTAGAATATAAGAAAGATAGTAAATTAAATTACAATGAAAACAAAAATAAAACAAATAAAGATGTAATGGGACTCAAAAACCTCAGTGATGGTGGTTGTGGTTCCCTCTGGAGAATCCAATAGAGCGTTTAAGCTCCTCTATGTCTCGTTCCTGTCTGATCTTCTCTTATCTCATGGAGGGTAGTGGCGTGCTCCTTGTGCTCCACTCTCAGCTGATCCATGCTTGAGCTCAGCTCTCCTATTGAGGTATTCAATTGATCCCAATAGTCTCGGGGAGGAAAATACATCCCTTGAGACATCTCAGGGATTTCTAATGGAGGCGCCTGCACAGGTTCTTGCTGTGGGTCTTGTGCCGGCTCTCTCACATGCTCCATCTTCCTCTTTGTGATGGGTTTGTCCATATCTATGAGGGTATCTCCAGCTATGCCAATTCCAGCTGAACTGCATAGGTGATGTATGAGGTGTGGGAATGCTAACCTTGCTTAGGTGAAGGTCTTTTCAGCCACCTTATACAATTCTTGAGGTATTACCTCATGTACTTCCACCTTATTCCCGAGCATAATGCAATGAATCATTATTACTCGATCAGTAGTAACCTCAGATCAGTTACTTGTGGGGATGATGGACCGTTGGATAAACTCCAACCATCCTCTAGCCATGGGCTTGAGGTCAAGCCTACCCGGTTAGTAGGGCTTGCCTTGTGCGTCTCTTCTCCACTGTGCTCCTTCCACACAGATGTTCGCAAGGACTTAATCAAGTCTTTGGTCAAAGCTGACCCTTCTAGTGTAAGAGTGTGGATCACCTAGCATCTGCGGCAACTGTAGCGCCACTCTCACACTTTTCGGGCTAAAATCCAATAGTTGCTCCCTCACCATGGTGTGCCAGTTCTTGGACTTTGGATTCACACTTGTGTCATGATTTTTGGTGACCCAAGCATTGGCAAAAAATTCTTGTACCATTAGTGTTCCGACTTCTGAAACAGGGTTGGTCAGAATTTCCCAATCCCTTCTCCAGATTTCTTGTTGGATCTCTGGATACTCCCTTTGTTTGAGCTTGAAGGGGACCTCGTGAATAACCTTTTTGTGCCTTACCACATCATAGAAGTGATCGTGGTGCACTTTGGAGAGGAATCTCCATGATTCCCAAGGCTCGAAAGTAGAAGCGGGAGCTTTTCTCTTTCTCTTTCTTGAGGATTCGCCGGCCTTTGGTGCCATACTTAGGAATGGAGGGCAAAAAGCAAAGCTTTTCCAACACCAAACTTAAGATGTTTGATCGTCCTAGAGCAAATATGAACAAAAGAGAAGTGAAGTAGTAGTAGAAGGAAGAAAATATAAAGGGGGAGGGAGAGAAGGCTTCGGCCAAGTAGGGTTTGAAGAGGGAAGAAGAAGAGTGTGTAAGGTGTGTGTATGAAGGGGTTTATGAGGGGGAATTTATAGGGTAGGTGGGGTTAGGGTTCGGTTATGGGGGGAAGATGGGTGGGAAAATTTTGAATTTGAAGTGGGTGGGATTGGTGGGAAATTAAATAATGGGATTTATGATGGGTTTTAGGAAGAGGGAAAGGTGATTCTGTATGGGAAAGAGGGAAAGTAGGGTGTGGGTTTCAAGGTTGACAAAGTAGGAGAGAAAGGGAAGGGTGGGGTAGGTGGGGAAGGTGGAGATTCTGTGGGATCCACTAGCTGAGAAGGCTTCGAAGCTCGAGCTGCCTGCCTCCTACCTGGCGTTCAACGCCAGGAATGGGTGTTGAACACCCACTGGGGGGCAAAAAGATGGCTCTGGTTGCTCCATAAAGGGCGTTGAACACCTAAAGTTGTCTTTTACTGGCGTTCAACGCCAGTCCATGCCCCCCTCACGGGCGTTAGATGCTCAGGCTGCTCCCTTTCTAGCATTCAACGCTAGCTCCTTGCTCCTCTATGGGCATTGAATGCCCAGAGTATTCCTTCTCTGGCATTAAACGCCAGCCTTCCTCTCTTAACTGGGTGTTGAACGCCCAGCTTCCTCCTTATCTGGCATTCAACGCTAGCAAGAGACTCTCCCCAAGGTGTTCTTGTTTTCACTTCTGAATGTCTCTGTCTCTGTTCTAAGTACTGCACATGATCACAAATGTCAAAAAGAAAAGTAAAATCTATAATATAAAACCAAACTAAAAACAAATGAAAGAAAATTGAAAGTACTATGCTAATGGTTGGGTTGCCCCCCAACAAACACTTCTTTACTGTCATTAGCTTGATGAAAAACTCTATTACGGAGGTAGATAGGGGCTCAGATCTTCACCCTTCATAGTGAACTTTCTTCCTGTGCTCTCATGAATGAGCTTCACATGCTCTAGAGACAAGATCCGGTTCACCGTATGTGGAATGACTGGACTCTTAGTGAAGACAACTCTCATGCCAGGTGAGAGGCCTTCAGTGGGGATCTTCTTGTCCCTCCAGCCTTTAGGTGCATTCTTCTTAGTACCTTCTTTCCTAGTACTTGATGATGGTTGTCCAACACCAAACTTAGAGTTGCTGTCTGGGGGATCTATAAAACTCTGCACTGAGAGTGAAGGCTGAAACACTATGTGTTGTACAATGGTACCTCCTTTGTCAGAGGGAGACTAAGGATTGGGAATCTTAAATAGGATATAATCTTCCCACAACCTCAGCACTAGCTCTTACTTTTCCACATCTATCAAGGCCTTAGCAGTGGCTAGGAAAAACCTTCCAAGAACGATGGAGTCATTTCTGTCCTCCTCAGTGTCTAGGATCACGAAATTAGAAGGGAGGTAACGGTCTTCAACCTTTACAAGGACATCTTCCACCATGCCATAAGCCCTTTTTAGGGACTTGTCTGCCATCTCCAATAGGATCTTGGCAGGCTGCATATTTTGAATTCCTGGCCTCTTCATCACAGAGAGAGGCATGAAGTTAATGCTTGAGCCAAGGCCGCATAGTGCCTTCTCAAAGGTGATGGTCCCTATAGTACAGGGAATCAGGAAGTTTCTGGAATCAGGCAGCTTTCGAGGGAGATTCTTTCAGACTAAGGCACTGCATTCCTTGGTCAGTACCACAGTCTCATCTCCCCTCAGAGCTTTCTTTTCAGAGATCATGCTCTTCAAGTGCTCCATAGAAAGAGGTTTCTTCTCCAATGCCTCTGCATAAGAGGACTTGGCTTTCAGCTTCTTGAGAATTCCCAAAAATCGAGCAATTTGCTCTTCCTTGGGCTCCTCTTGCACGTCTGAAGAGGGGTATTCTTCAGGCTCCTCTCTCTGCAGAGGGGCGTGCAAGGTGACATTCCCAGGCTCCTCATGAGCTCTGATTTCCTTGAGCTCCTCAATAGTAGGATCCTCCTTGGGTTCGGCCTCAGCTTCCACCATGAAGGCCTTGTACTCTTCCTTCGGACTTACTTTTGTGTTACTGGAAAAAGTGTTGAAGGGGATCTCTTGGATCCTCTTGCTCAGCTGTCCAACCTGTATCTCCAGATTCCTAATGGAGGACCTAGTTTCTACCATGAAACTGTGCATCATCTTGGGGAGGTTAGAGACAATGGTGGCCAGGTCAGAGAGGCTTTGTGTAGGAGTCTCCATTTGCTGCTAAGAGGGTTGGAATGGTCTATTGTTGAACCGGTTCTGGTTCATTCCACCTTGATTGTTAGTGAAGCCTTGTTGAGGCTTCTGCTGACCTTTCCACCCAAAATTGGGGTGGTTCCCCCATCCCTGATTGAAAGTATTCGAATAAGGATTGTTGTTGGAGTGTCTGAAGGAGTTTCCCATGTAGTTCACCTCCTCCATGGTGGTCCAGGTGTTAACACCAGCATCCACCTCATAAGCTGTCTCTGGACAGTAAACATCTGAGCTCTGCGTCCCGCTCAAGTATTGAGTGATCATGTTGATCTGCTGGGACATGAGCTTGTTCTAATCTAATATGGCGTTTAAGGTGTCTACTTCCAAGACACCTCTCTTCTGAGTTACCCCTATTATTCACAGAATTCCTCTCAGAAGTATACATGTATTGGTTGTTGGCAACCATATCTATGAGCTCCTGGGCCTCTTCAGGCGACTTCTTGAAGTGGAGGGAGCCACCTGCAAAGTGGTCCAATGACATCTTGGATGCTTCAGACAGACCATCATAGAAGATGTCTTGCATAGTCCAGTTTAAAATCATGTCAGGAGGACATCACCTGATCAGTTGCTTGTATCTTTCCCAAGCTTCATAGAGGGATTCACCCTCTTTCTATCTGAAAGTTTGTACTTCCACCCTTAGCTTGCTCAGCTTTTTAGGTGGAAAGAATTTGGTCAATAATCCATTGACCACCATCTCCCATGTATCTAGGCTTTCTTTGGACTGAGAATCCAGCCATAGCCTTGCTCTGTCTCTTATAGCAAAGGGAAAGAATTTGTTAGGATCTTCTTGTGGAAGTTCATGAAACTGGTTATTCTGTTGTAGGAGAGTGATCAGTTGAGGCTTCAACTCAAATTGTTTGCACCAACGGTAGGAATGCAGATGCTACGCCCATAGAAGTCAGAATTGGGTGTAGTGTAAGATTCTCGGACCTTTCTTGGTTTCCCCCGTTATCTGGATTAGCTGCCATTGTTGTATCTTCAACTTCTTGTTCTAGAGCTCCTGTGAGATTCCTTACGGCTCTACTAGCTTAAGCTTGTTGCAGATGCCTTCTTAAGGTCTTTTCACATTCAGGATCTGGATCAAAGAGAGGTTTTTTATCCCTATTCCTACTCATAAACAAGAAGAAAGAATCCAAGAAGAGAAAAAGAATGGAGTCTCAATGTCAGAGTATAGAGCTCCTTGTGAGAGAGTTAGATGAAGAGAAAAGAAAAGAAAGATGTCTTTGAAATTAAAAAGAATTTTCGAAAATAAAGAGAGAAATAAATTGAAAGTTTTCGAAAAATATAAGAGAGAAAGAGGTGAGAGTATTTTTGAAAAAGATGAGAGAGAAAAAGGTAGGAAATTTTCGAAAAAAGACGAGAGAGAAAGAAAAAATAAAGAGACACTAAACTTTTAAAATTAAAATAAGATAAAACAAATAATTAACTAACAAGATTTGAAATTAAAATAAAAGATTTGATTTTGAACATTTTTTAAATTTAAAAAGAAAGAGTCAATCAAAGATTTTAAAATTTAAATTTGGACAGAAAAAAAGTCAAACAAGATAAGATAAGATTTTAAAAATTTAAGATGGAAGATTTGATTTTGAAAAATTTTGAAATTAAAAAGAGAAAGTTAAAGAAAGATTTTGAAATTCAAATTTGAAAAAAAAAAAGAAAAACAAACCAAATACTAAAATTTTAAATTTTGAAATTAAAAAGGAAGATAAGATAACAAAATTTTAAAAATCAAAGAAAAATATAAGACAAAGATTTTTAAAGATAGAAAAGATAAACAAGAAAAACAAGATTACTTAATAAAAAATATCAAACTTAAAATTTTTTAATTTAAGTTAAAAATTTTTGAAAAGTTGAAATTAAAAAGAAAAGAACAATACTAGATGGACACCAATATTAAAAATGTTGAAATCAGGGACACTAATTTTTGAAAATTTAAAAAGAAGAAACACTAAAGGGCACCTGACGGAGGAAAAATGTCGGTAAAGCAAAAATATCGCGATGCAAGTATAGTTCTAAACTGAAAATTAAACCTCAATCAATATTTAAATTGTTTGTCACTTAAGCAAATCTAATAAAATTAACCGAAGTATTAAACCTCAATTCGTCTCTCAAGGAATTGCAGGGAAGTGTAGTTATTATTAGTTATGGAAAAGTATATCTTTGGGTTTTGAAATAAGGAACAAGAAAGTAAAATGGCAAGAAAATAAACTAACAACTAAGAAAAATTCTAGCAAGGATTGAGAATCGGAATTCCTATCCTCATTATCATTGTCAATTGTGATGGTAATTGTAAATTGCTCTCACTTAGTTAACCTCTAACAATTAAAGGAAAGTCAAGTGAGCAAATCAACTTAAGTTCACAAATCCTAATCAAAGAGTAGAGTTAGTGACGCTCAAGCCAACTAGCAACTTTCAATCACTATCCAACAAGAGACTTTGACAATTCAAGAGTCTCCAAATTACTTAATCCAAACTAAGAATATAAAAATCTAATTTAAAATCCTACCAAACATTTTATCAAACACTTGGTAGGCACAAAATAAAAGCATGGTAAAATTAACAAGGAATATTAAATCTAAACAACCAATTGTAAGCATCAATGACTAACAATTAAAGAGAGTAACAATAAACATGGAAAACATAAATTGCATTAATAGAAATCAAATGTAACAAGAGCTTATAAACATAAAAATGGCGAAAAAGGGAAATTAACAAGAGAAGAAGATAAACTAAAGTGTTTAAACAAATAAAAGTAAGACAAAACTGAATTAAAGGAATATTGAACTTGAACCTAAGGAGAAATTGAAAGAAGAAACCCTAAACCTAGAGAGAGGAGAGAGCCCCTCTCTCTAGAAACCTACATCTAAACCTAAAATTATGTGAATGAAAGTTTGAATGATTAGTCTCCCTTCCAGTTCCACTCTGCAGCCTGTAATCTGTATTTTCGAGCTTGAAACTGGGTCAAAAGCAGCCCAGAAATCGCTCCCAACGTTTTCATCACATAATTTTTGAGTATTTGGTGATGATTTTTGTTGTTATTTCTTACTGATTTTTCTTCTTCAATCTTTGTTAATTTTTTGTTCTTGTTGTTGTTGATTCTCTTTGTTCATCCTTCTCTTTTCTAATTCGGTTTTTAAGAAATTGTGACATTGTGTGAGAAATTGGTGTTGCTGATTCTTGAAGTATATATGAGAAATTGTGAAAATTGGGGTTGTTGAGTAGAGAACTTGGTTGGTGTTGCTGAGTATGAGAACTTGGTGATCCTTCAACAATGGTGGATCTGAAAAAGTGGGAGTCAATATATGTAAAATTGGAGAAGGGTAATTTTATCCGAAAATTAGAGAAATGACGATTTTAAAATCAAGTTGAACCTTAGGGACGATTTTGTATGCAAAAAAAAGTTAGGGACGAATAAAATTTTTGACCGATACTTTAAGTACCAAAATCGTATTTAACCCTAAAAAAAACTACAACCTATAGTAATGTGAGTTTTTGCTTTTTTGTCTTTTTACATGGTACTTTTTTTTTGGTTTAGAACTTTACATGGTGAGTTTTTACTTTTTACACTTGTTTTTCCCTTTTCCATTGACAATGAATTGGGCCTCGTATCATAAAATGGCAACTCTGAAGCTTCAGTGAGTTGTAAATGGGCTGAGGCTCGGTACCAAGACCAAAATTTAAGTTAGATCTCAAGGGTTAAGCCCAATAAAATAGTCCCAGCTATAATTGGCAGACAGCTCATACTCATACCTATGGAGATTTGATTCTGACGATCTGCATAATGCCTTCGTTGAATAAGTGCCGTATGGAATCTGGGTCGGTGTAAAATTTTCAGCCGAAGAAATCAATCTAGTATAAAATAAAATCTAGATGGGTTGCTATGAACACCAGAGACATGGTTGAAGGTTCCTCAAAAGCGGCGGTGCTATTATTGGGAGAAGAACATGTTCTATGAACCAGACATGAGAAGACCCATTGGAAAATCTCCGCTAATACTCATTATTATTATTATTGTAAGCATATA
>NC_029774.3:96203559-96211036 GCF_000817695.3 Arachis duranensis | reverse complement strand
TTAAATTAGATTTGTGTAGTTGTCTCCGAATATACCCTATTTGTGCAGCGACAAGACACTATGTACATGTTATTTGACTTTTATCTAATTTTTCATGCCAATCCCTATAGTGTCAATTTAATTGATGTCTTTCTAAATTGTGTTGCCAATTCACTTATGGGGAACCTATATAATACGGCATATGCTTTCTTTCCAAGGAAGAATTTTTGTTGAGAGTAGGAGTGTAAATACTTACAACTTGACCTGTGTTCTGGATTTAGTTTGGTTTGGCTTATCACAAGTTAGGTCAATGTATAGACGTTTTTTTTAAGTGTAAATCTATTATATATATCTAATTTTGTAATCATAATGTGTCATATGTCATTTTTTTTATTGTAATTGTAATTAAATCTTTCTTTTCAAAATTAAGGAATTCTCTTCTTCTTCTTATTAATTTTACAACCAAAATGTGTTACATGCCACTCTCTCATTGTAATTGAAATTAAATATTTTCCTCCAAAATTAAAGAAATTTTCCTTCCTTTTTACTAATTTTACAACCAAAATGTGTTACATGTCACTCTCTCATTGCAATTGAAATCAAATATTTTCCTTCAAAATTAAAGAGTTCTCTCCTCATCCCTCTTCTTTTGTCTATTATTTCTCTCATTCCTTCAACTACTCTATCTATTTTATATATTATCAATATAAACATCAATAACTAACTACTAATTTGACAATCAAAATGTGCAACATGACATTCTTTAATTGTATTAAAATTAAAATTGAAATATTAAAATTGAAATTAAAATATATCTATATTATGTATCATATATTACTATCTAATTTAATAATCAAATGTGTCACATGACACTCTCTTAGAAAAATTGAAAGAAAATATTTTTCTTTAAAATTAATAAATTCTCTTCCTAAATTCTATCATCTAATTTTTTTACAATTAAAATAATTTTTTTCTTTTAAAATTAACGAACGCTCACTCTCACTCTCATTCTTTATATTTATCTTTTTCTCTCTTTTCTCTCATTCTCTATGTTTTTCATCTGTCTCTTCTACAGAAAACAAAATTAATAAAATAATATAATTCAAATAATATAACATTAGTATTCTCTCCAAATTATATGTAATAAATATGTAATAATTATTATATACATATTTTTTTAGTTTTTTATTTAGTTTTAAATTTTCACCGCTTATCTTTCTAATCTATATTTTCATTTTCCTTCTTTCAAATATTTATTAAATATAATTTGGAGAGAATATTAATGTTATAATTAAAAGTTAGAATTAAGATTCAATTATTTTTAAAAAAATTAATTTTGAGTTAATTTTATAACTATCAGTATAGTTTTTTTATACTAATATCTAATTCTATTTTTATATACATAGAGAGAAAAAATATTATTTTTAAATAGCAAGTATAAAAATTAAGGTTTAATTACTCTGTTGGTCCCTATAGTTTCGTGAAATTTTCAATTAGGTCCTTATACTTATTTTTTCTTTTAATTAGGTCCATGAACCAATTTTTTTTTTCAATTCGGTCCCTCTTAACAGTAATTGGTTTAGTTATATAGGGATCTAATTAAGAAAAAAATTGATACAGGGACCCAAATAAAAAGAAAAAAAAGTATAGGGACTTAATTAAAAATAAAATTCGGTACAAGGATTCAATTAAAAAGAAAAAAAGTATAGGGACCTAATTGAAAATTTTACAAAACTATAGGGACCAACAGAGTAATTAAACCTTAATTATTTCTATTTGTACAACAGACTTAACACCTATTAAATGTAAAAATATACATGTAAAACCCGGTTAATTAATGACTAATTAACCCATAAATGAGAATTTATTCTAGAAGGCCAAAAATGTGATCTTTATGGCTTAATATGATAGAGGAGATTTAGACGAGAATTTTGATACCAATTTTATAGAAAACAAACCGAGATCGGATCGAACAGGTCAAACCGGGCCAACCAGATCCATATTGGGCCCTTGGCCCAACATAACTAAACCTAAAACCCTAATTTTCAGCACTCTCTCTCCTCTCTACACACTCACACACGCTAAAATGAAAGGGAATGGGGGAAGAATACTCTCTCAAATTCTAACCCTTGGTTGATCTTCAAACCACCATAACTTTTGATCTAGAGCTTCGATTGCCGCACCGTTTGCGGTCACGCGTTCACCACGAATAGCTCTACAAAACCCAATACTTTGTTCTTGAAGTAAGCCACGATTTTGGTTCAATTCTTTATCCCTTAATTTCGAATTTCATGGAGAAAAGTGTTGAGATTTTGGACTCTTTGATATTATAGGACCCAACTCTCTTGAAGGAGAAGATTAATCTTGTCTCCTTGAACCTTGGGTGTGGTAAGATTCTTAACCCTAGTGTAATTTATTACTCTATGATGTTTGGGTATTGAGATGTTATATTTGAGTATGATGATTGTAGCTTAGGTAGTGTGTATGTGAATATTAAAGCTTGATTGAGATTTTGGAAAGCTTGGAAAAGGGCTCTGGTGTGCCAAAAATCTGTTCTTGGAGGTGTTGAGACCTTGAATTGATGTTGACAAAGTGATTTTGGAAAGCTTGTGACAAAGTGATTTTGGAAAGCTTGTGGCAAAGTGATTTTGAAGTGCTCCGGTTGAATTGATGTTGACAGAGGAGAATTGATCATTCAAGTAAATGAAGAATCCCTTGTGTTTAAGACTCAAGGATATCCCTCTGTAACCATGGAGAGGAAGCATGAAGAACTTCTCTCAAAACAGAGTCAAACAGAGCCCCCACAGTCAAACTCTAAGTTTGGTGTTGGGAGGCCACAACCAAATTCTAAGTTTGGTGTTGAACCCCCACATTCAAACTCTAAGTTTGGTGTTAGGAGGTTCCAACATTGCTCTGAACATCTGTGAGGCTCCATGAGAGCCCACTGTCAAGCTACTGACATTAAAGAAGCGCTTGTTGGGAGGCAACCCAATGTTATATTTATCTATTTTCCAATTTTATTTTATGTTTTCTGTAGGTTGATGATCATGGGAAGTCACAAAATCAATTGAAAAAGCAAAAATAGAATGAAAAACAGAAAGAAAAACAGCACACCCTAGAGGAAAGCTTGTTGGCATTTAAACGCCAGTAAAAGTAGCAAATGGGCGTTTAACGCCCAGTCTGGCACCATTCTGGGGGTTTAACGCCAGAAAGGGGCACCAGACTGGCGTTAAACGCCAGGAAAGGGCAAGAAGCTGGCGTTAAACGCCAAAAATGGGCACCAGCCTGGCGTTTAACGCCAGAAATGGCAGAAAGAGCATTTTTGCTCGCCACTTGGTGCAGGGATAAATTTTCCTTGACACCTCAGGATCTGTGGACCCCACAGGATCCCCACCTACCCCACCACTCTCTCTCTTCTTCACCCATTCACCAATCACCTCAACGCCTCTTCCCCAAAAACCCCTCACCTATCAAATCCCATTATTCTCTTCACCACTCACATCCATCCTTCATGAAACTCCACCTACCTCACCATTTAAATTCAAACCACTTTCCCTCCCAAACCCACCCATACATGACCGAACCCTACCCCCCTCTCCACCCCTATATAAACCCATCTTCACTCCTTCATTTTCACACAACCTAAACACTACTTCTCCCCCTTGGCCGAACCATAAAGCCACCTCCATCTCCTCTATTTCTTCTTCTTCTACTCTCTTCTTTCTTCTTTTGCTCGAGGACGAGCAAACCTTCTAAATTTGGTGTGGTAAAAGCATTGCTTTTTTTTTTCCATAACCATTTATGGCATCTAAGGCTGGAGAAACCTCTAGAAAGAGGAAAGGGAAGGCTAAAGCTTCCACCTCCGAGTCATAGGAGATGGAGAGATTCATCTCAAGGGTGCATCAAGACCACTTCTATGAAGTTGTGGCCAAGAAGAAGGTGATCCCCGAGGTCCCTTTCAAACTCAAAAAGGGTCAACTTTGATCAAAAGTTGGACTAAGTCCTCATGGATGATGACAAGTCATCTTAACCTAGTCTCACTAGTCTTTTTCTTTGTTTTCATTAGGTTTTATGCACTTTCTTGTATTCTAAGTAAGTGATTTGGAATGGAAATGCATGGTTTCTTTGAATCAAACAACCACCATATAATTGATGCTAAATCATGAGGTTTAGGCTAAATTTAATTGCATTTTAATGATTTATAAACCTTGTGAATTTGGTGATACTTTGATTGGTTGTTTTGATTAATTGTAGGTGAAGAAAAGAAGAAAAGAAGAAAAGGTGGCCTAAAAAGTGTGGCTCAAGAAAGAAAGTGTGGCAAAGAAAGGAGGAAGTGTGGCGCATGGAACCTTGAAGCTCACTCCAAGAGTACAATGCTCACTAAGTGAGCACTACACTCACTCCCATGGGACCAAGGCACAATGCTCTGCTCACTTTGTGAGCTGAGCACAATTTGAAGCAAAGAAACAAGGAAAGGAAAAACAATGCTCAGCTCACCAAGTGAGCATTATCGGGCTCCCACAAGAAATAAATCAAAGAAAATAAGTTGCCAATGCTTGCTCCAAGGTTTGAACCCTTGACCAAAGGGGATGGGGGAGCGCTGCTCACAAGAGAAAATAAGCAAAAAATGGCCAAATGCATCATCCAGGATTCGAACTCAGCACCTAGAGGAAGCAAGGAGTTACTTCTTGGTGCAAGGGGGCACATCTTGGCACGGCCAAGAAGGAGTGGAGCGCGCAACAAATTTGGCACGGTCCAAGGGCAGCGCACAAATTGGCACCAAGGCACCAATGCTCAGCTCACAAGTTGAGCTGAGCATTCCCCTGATGCTTGGCACGGTGCAAGGCACATACACACAAGGCTTCAATGCTCAGCTCAACTTGTGAGCTGAGCATCCTCCTGGGAGCACATCTTAACTTAGGCTGAAATTTTATTAAAAATCCAACTTAATTCATTTCTTCACCAAATCAAAAGCCCATCCAAATCCCAAAATCCAAGAATAGAAAGTGTATAAATAGGAGCTAGTTTGATGTAATTAGGACCTTCTTTCTTTTTTTTAGAACCTCTAGAATCACTTTTGAATTTTCCTTTTTACTTCATTTTTTCATCTTTAAGCTTTTACTTTTGAATTGAGATCTGAGAGAATTGGGAAGGAGAATTGATCTCTCTTCTTCCTTGTTCTTGCTTGAGCACTCTTTACTTTTTATTTTGGATCTGGGGTGAAGAATTGAAGAACTTCTGTTTCAATCTCACCTTGTAATCTCTTGTTTTACTTTTCTGCAGAATTGAATTTCAATCTCTATTTACTGCTTCATCTTCTACTCTTTCTGCAATTTACTTTCCTTCATTTCTTTTGCAATTGTTCTTGTTGGATCAAGGAAGGATTTGAGATCTAGACTTGTTTTCTAGTCTCTTCCTCTTCTTAGATCTTCAACCTTCTTTTAAATTGCTACAAATTAAGCATCGCTCACTTTATGTTCTTAAATTTTCAAAGCATTGCTCAATCCTTCAATCCCTGTGGGATCGACCTCACTCATGTGAGTTATTATTACTTGATGTGACCCGATACACTTGCCGGTGAGTTTCGTGTTGGATCGTTTTCCACACATCACAAGCTATAGTTATCTTGTAACTCTTAGTCAGGATATCAATTATAATTATCAGTTGACTTGCAAATGAACAAGAGAGCATGGATTTAATTAAGTGAAGTGGAGGTCTAGATCAAGCACTTTCTCTTTTCCGTTTCTTTAATTTTTGACTGACCCACTAACTGTTTGAATTTTTGCTTAAGCTAACTCAAATTTCATTCTAGAAATAGATTGAAGTATCACTGGTTTTTGTGTATTTCTTGTGGTTTGCTTGTATGTCAGATACAAGAAGAGCTATACCCACCTTTCATGAGCAAGACGAACGAACTCTCAGGAGAATAAGGAGAGCTGAAAGAGGAAAAAACATTGTTGGGGAGGAGGAGTCAGAAGAAGAATTTCAAGACATGGAGGAACATTCAACCAATCCACTAGGAGGAGTGGCTAACAACAACAACAATCCACCACAGAGGAGAGTTTTGGCCTCCTACACATTTGCAAATCCCAGACATTGTGGAAGCAGCATCTTAACTCCAAATGTCAATGCAAACAATTTTGAACTAAAGCCACAACTTATCACTCTAGTTCAAAATAATTGCTCCTATGGAGGAGGACCACTTGAAGACCCCAATCAACACTTATCTACCTTCTTGAGGATTTGTGACACGGTCAAAACCAATGGTGTGCCTCCTGACAGCTACAAGCTACTGCTCTTTCCATTCTCTCTCAGAGACAAAGCCACTCAATGGTTGAAATCCTTCCCAAGAGACAGCATCAACAATTGGGATGATTTGGTAACCAAGTTTCTTGCCAAATTTTACCCACCTCAAAGGGTCATTAGGTTGAAGACTGAGGTACAAACATTCACACAAATGGAGGCTGAACCCATCTATGAGGCATGGGAGAGATACAAGGCTCTGATCAGGAAGTGTCCCTCTGAAATGTTCACTGAATGGGATAAGTTACATAATTTTTATGAAGGCTTAACATTGAAATCCCAGGAAGCATTGGATCACTCAGCTGGAGGCTCTTTGCAACTCATGAAAACTGCAGAGGAAGCCCAGAATCTCATTGATATGGTGGCCAACAACCAGTACTTCTTTGCTCACCAAAGGCAATGCCAACCATCACAAAGGAAAGGAGTGATGGAGTTGGAAGGAGTGGATTCAATCCTAGCTCAAAACAAAATGATGCAACAGCAAATTCAAAAACAATTTGAGCAAATGGCCAAGAGGATTGACAATATCCAAGTTGCAGCAGTCAACACAAGCCAACCATCAACTACTTGGGGGCAAAATGAAGAAATTCAAGAGGAGCAACAGCAAGAGCAAGTCCAGTACATGCACAACCAAAATTCTGGATCAAATGAAGTCTATGGTGATACTTACAATCCCTATTGGAAAAACCATCCCAACCTCAGATGGGGAGACAACCACAACCAAACTCATAGTGTCATAAATATGAGTCAACTACAAAGAACTCTTGAGGAAATATCACAGCAAAATATGATAGCACAAGAGCAATACCTGAGAGACAGGGAAAAAACAGAAACCACAACAACCAGCCGAATACTAACCAAAACACATACAGAAAACCACAAAACACTTACCCCAACTCTAACCATCATCCATCCAACAACCAAGTCTCTAACCAAAGTACATACCCTCAACCCTCAGCATCCCACATGCCTAAAAACCTTCCTTACAAACAAGCCTCTATTCCCACATCAGACCATCCTATATACACACACCGCTCCTCTCATAACAGCAATACTTCTTTCTTCAATCTCTTTATACCTCAAAAATCATACCTCAACCAATCTCAAACCCACTCTTATTGATGAGCGGATAATTTATACGCTTTTTGGCATTGTTTTCATATAGTTTTTAGTAAGTTTAAGCTACTTTTAGGGA
>NC_029774.3:96201464-96203459 GCF_000817695.3 Arachis duranensis | reverse complement strand
GCAACATTGGATATTTTACTTTTCAATTCAAACCAAACTCTTTTATTTAAGCATATGGGAGACAAAGCAATATTTAAAGCTGAATGATGGATACAAGCATTATGCAGACTTATCATTTTTAACAAACAATTTCACTTGCAACTAGATAAACACTTTAGCAAGACATACAATGGTTCCTATTTTCAAAACAACACACAGCAGCAAGGATTAAGTTCAGATACAACCTTTGAAGTTGCAGCCCTTTGATTCTTCTGTTGTGTTCTCTTTGAGTTAAAATGCATAGTGTCTTCAATTGTTGATTCATGTCCTGCATAATCCTCAAAGTTGCTTGCTTCTCAAGCTCTTGATTATATGGTTAGTAAGCATAACTGATTGTGGTTTCAGGATTTGTTTTGGTGTGTGAACACCAAACTTAATTGTTCTGCCACTGTCTCAGATATATCAAGTTAACCATATTTGAAACCATGTGTCCTTGCTAAAGGTTAATGGAATAAAAGCTGGAAAAAAAATTCAACAGTTGAATAATGTGGTTGATTATTTGGAGCTAGATTTATGCAAGAGGTAAGAATGTATTAAATGATGTTTTTGGTGGAACACCAAACTTAGAACTTTTCATTCTCCCCCAGATTGCCTTGGTGTGCAACACCAAACTTAGCTCCTTGCAATGCATACCAATTGTTCAACATTTTTATTGAAAAAGCTATAAAAAGAAACTACCTCAGGTTGGATTGCCTCCCAACAAGCGCTCTTTTATTGTCATTAGCTTGACATCTTCATTTTTGCTTCAAGAGGGATTCAGGTTCTGGACCTCCTTTTCTTTGTTCCATTGCCCACCTAGGTACAGCTTTGCTCTATGACCATTTGCTGTAAATTGACTCTTTGTTGCTTCATCTAGCAACTCAATACTCCCATAAGGAAAAACCTTAGTCACCAAGTATGGACCAGTCTCACACACTAGAGGTCCCCGGCAACGGCGCCAAAAACTTGATGGTGTTTTTGTGGAAAAATGAATTTCCAACACACAAATCCAACCGGCAAGTATACCGGGTCGCATTAAGTAATAATAACTCACAAGAGTGAGGTCGATCCCACAGGGATTGATGGATCAAGCAACTTTAGTGGGTGATTAGTTTAGTCAAGCTAACATTGATGAGTGAGGATTGTGGCAGCAGAATGTAAATAGCAGTGAATTTAAATTGCAGAATGTAAATAGGCAGGAAGCTTAAAGAACAAGGAGTGTAAATTGCAGAAACTTAAATGACAAGAAATATAAATTGCAGGAAATGTAAAGGGGATTGGGTGCAGGAAATTTAAAGGAAAGCAGTAAAGGGGTTTGGGTGCAGGAAATTTAAAGGAAAGTAATAAGCAGCACTTAGAATAATTGCAGAATAATTAAATTGCATGAAAAGTAAAAGGACTTAGGTGCTGGGAATTAAAATTTAACAAGAGAATGTAAGGAGCAATCAAGCAGAAGAGTTACTTGCAATAAATCTTAAACAGAAAGCAGAATTGCTTGAAGAAGCAAACAGAAATTTTATTCAGTTTAATTGCCAAATGAGGTTGAAGATCTTAGGAAATCAAAGAGACTAGAGAACAAGTCTAGATCTCAATTCCTTCCTTGATCCAACCAAGAACAATTGCAGAAGGAAAGAAGATAAATGAATTGCAGAATTAAAAGAGAAGATGAAGCAGTATGTGAATTTCAATTATGCAGAAAAAGTGAACAAGAGATCTCAAGGTGAGAATGAAACAGAATTCCTCCAATCTCACTCAAGATTCAAAACAGAAAAGAAAACCAAGAGAGAGAGCTCTCAAATCCTAATATTCCCTAGTGGGTCTCGCCTTTTTCTAATGGAGCTCCTCCACAAAGATGAAAATGATGCCTTTATATAGGCTTTACAAAGTGAAAAATGAAAATGAAATTAAAACAAATTAAAAATAAAAATCCTAATTTAATTGATTCATGTGCCTTTGAGTCATGTTGAGTGGGCTTTG
>NC_029774.3:96189998-96199402 GCF_000817695.3 Arachis duranensis | reverse complement strand
CCTTGTTTGTTTATGATCATGATGCTTTACTGCTTTTGAACTCACAAAACTCAAGTTGGTAGTCATAATGGTACAGCACCATGTTGTAAATCAAATTCAAGCTATGCTTAGTCATACCACACATGCATACAAAGAAGATAATATGACAATCATGCAATTTAAAGTGCTAGAAACAAATGAGAGGAAAAGGAACTTTACAACCTTGTAATCCATCTTCTCTATTGTTGTCATTTTCCTCCCATTCTTCTCCTTCCCATACCAAATTACAATTAGAACAATGTTGGTGGGGTCTAAAATGGATCATGAATGTCTCACACAAAAGGATGTCAGTAGCATATGTGTTTAGGCAAGCAAGATTAAGAGTAACCATCAAGGCACAGAGAAATAAAAACATTATGATTGCAAACATAAGATGGTGTGCATGATACATTGCATAAAAGATAAGTGGCACACCAAACTTAGTGTGACACTTTCACATGGAATTAATGCACGTATCCAGTAAAGAGTGGAAACAAATTTTTGTTGCATAGCAACACCAAACTTAGAATGCAATCCTATGTCCATTTTATTTGAAATAAGACTAAATGAAACCGTTGTATGTTAAATATAATCACCAAGCCAAGAATCTTGTCATGAATAAAGGTCTTTTGGTGATGTATTAACAAACACAGTTAACAAAAGAAAGCATTAAAAACAAGTAAATGAATAAAACAAAAAGGAAACTGAAATGTTAAACCGAAAGAGAAAAATAAAATTGCAGAAGCATTATGATTATGCAAACAAGTAGTGTTGCTTGAATAAATTGCATAGAAAAATAAGTGGCACACCAAACTTAGAATCTTGGTGTGACACTTTCAATTAGAATTGATGCAATCATCCAGAAAGATTAAAAACAATTTGTTGCAAGGCAACACCAAACTTAGAATGTAACCATATGCCAATTTATTGAAATTTAAACAAAGCATGGAGAAGAAATGTACCTACGGTTGGGTTACCTCCCAACAAGTGCTCTTTTAGTGTCATTAGCTTGACATGTTGCTCTTCACTTTCTTCCTCTTCTTCCAATTGGTTAAGAGGAATGACTTCAAGAGGGGAGAAGTTTCAGCTAGTGTCCCTTGTCTTGGCCTTTCCTCAGCAAGCTTCCTTTTGCAAATGGCTTGATTGATCTTGCTTGCTGGATTAGGGACAAAATTGGTGTTCTTGCTTGTTGCCTTCACTTCTTTAGATTCAAGACTTGGTTGCTGTGTGATTATTGGAGTTTTGTATTCATCCAGAGCCTTTTGAATTGGTGGTTCCATGAGCTTTTCCTCTATGTACTTCTCTGCTTCACTTGAGTTTGAGCATAAGAAGGTGGGCACAATACTTTGCATAAAAGATAAGTGGCACACCAAACTTAGTGTGACACTTTCACTTGGAATTGATGCAAGTATCTAATAGATATTGGAACCAAATTTTGTTGCATAGCAACACCAAACTTAGAATGCAATTATATGTCAATTTTATTTAAAACAAAACTAAATGAAACTATTGTATGTTAAAGATAATCACCAAGCCGATAATCTGTCATGAATAAAGCTCTCTTGGTAATGTATTAACAAACACAGTAAATAAGCAAATTAAAATGAAAGCATTAAAAACAAAGAATTAACTAAAGTAAATAGAATAACAAAATATCAAACCAAAAGAAAATTAACACTGCAACGACATTATGGTTATGCAGACAAGTGGTGTTGCTGAATGATTTGCATAGAAAAATAGGTGGCACACCAAACTTAGAATCTTGGTGTGTCACTTTCATTTTTGATTTGATGCAATCATTCAAAAAGATTGAAAACAATTTGTTGCAAGGCAACACCAAACTTAGAATGTAACCATATGCCAATTTATTGAATTTAAACAAAGCATAGAAAGAAATGTACCTACGGTTGGGTTACCTCCCAACAAGTGCTCTTTTAGTGTCATTAGCTTGACATGTTGTTCTACACTTTCTTCCTCTTTTTCCAGTTTGTTAAGAGGAATGACCTCAAATGGGGAGAAGATTCAGCTACTGTCCCTTGCCTTGGCCTTTCCTCAGCAAGCTTCCTTTTGCAAATGGCTTGATTGATCTTGCTTGCTGGATTAGGGACAGAATTGGTGCTCTTGTTAGTTGCCTTTACTTCTTTGAATTCAAGACTTGTTTGCTGTGTGATTATTGGAGTTTTGTATTCATCCAGGGCCTTTTGAATTGGTGGCTCCATGAGCTTTTCCTCTATGTACTTTTCTGCTTCACTTGAGTTTGACTTCTCTTGAGTATCCTCCTCACTAGCTTGTTCTTCCACTTCCTCTTTTACACTCAACATTTGCTTTAATAGCTCTTTCATGGAGGAGGTTTGTTGATTTTCCCAAGCTTTCTTCATCTCATCTTCATATTTTTCGATCAGTGTTGAGCATCTTTGGTCCAGGGGAGTTTGAGGAGGTTGTGAGTGTTCAGGTTCTCTTGTCATCTCAAGTGCAGTTTCAGGTTCAAATGTTTCCACCACCTCTTCCTTCTTTGCAATTTCACTTGATGCAGTAGCCTCTTCCTCTTGTTTTTCCTCCTTTTTCATTGCACTCACCAATTGAGCTAGCTGAACTTCCATGTTTTTGAGGGAGTTTTCTTGTTCTTTCCAGACTTTCATTGTCTCCTCCTCATATTTTTTGAACATGGACTCAAGCTTTGAGAGCCTTGAGTGGTTCATGGAAGTTTGTGTGAGTGGTGAGTTTTGAAAAGGGCTTTCTGTTGAAGTCTGG
Organism: Arachis duranensis; assembly: GCF_000817695.3. Classification (NCBI taxonomy): domain Eukaryota; kingdom Viridiplantae; phylum Streptophyta; class Magnoliopsida; order Fabales; family Fabaceae; genus Arachis; species Arachis duranensis. The sequence goes on along the minus strand of NC_029774.3, from coordinate 96,196,633 downwards.
TCAAGTGATGATGTCTTTGGATGAATATCACATGGAGCACTAGAATTCCCTTCCCAGCCACCATTAGAATCATGACTAGATTTGTGTTTAACAGGAAGTAAATGACAGTAAATGTAAAGGGGGAAGGGATAAGTGCAGTAAATTGAAGAACAGAATTGTAAATTTGCAGAATCTTAAAGAGCAAGAAAGTAAATGACTGAAACTTAAAGTGCAAGAAACTTAAATTGCAGTAACTTAAATGGCAAGAAAGATAAATGGCTTGAATATAAAAGGGAATTGAGGAATGGGATTGCAAGATCTAAACAAAGAAAAAGTAAAATGCAGCAATTGATTGAGCAGAATTTAAATCAGAAGCAAATAGCATTCAAACAGAAAGAAAATAAAATGCAACAAAGGTTCACAGAAGAACCAAGAGTGAATTATGATCTCAGGATCCCAAGGGCTTAGGTAGCAGAGCCTAAAACCCAATTTCCTTCCCAGATCTGAATTAACTAAGCAATTGACAGAAAATTAATGAAGAAGTAATAGAAGAACAGAATTGAAATTGAATTATGCAGAAAACAAAGGGCAAAGAGTTTGAATGGGAATTGGGACAGAATTTCTCCAATTTCACACACCCAAAACTCAGAAACAGAAGAGTAGAATTGCCCAAAGGAAATGAGGAAGGAGATCAATCAATTCTCCCTTGAACCTCTTAGTGCTCGGACAAGTCTCTCAAGAAAGTATTCAAAAGCTCTCAAAATAAAAGTAAAAATTCAAAGCTCAAGGTAAAGGTAGCAAAAAGGTAAAAGTCCTAATTACATCAAACTAACTCCTATTTATACACTTTCTATTCTTGGATAATGGGATTTGGATGGGCTTTTGAATTGGTTAAGAAATGAATTCAAATAAATTTTTAATTTGAATTTTGGCCCAAAAAGTCGCTCCCAGGAGGCTGCCCTGCCCTTATGGAGGGCAGGGCAGAAAATTGATGCATGGTGCACAAGCTTGGTGCGGCCTTGGTGCAAGTTGGTGCTGCGTGGTGCGCATTTGGTGCGAGTCTGGCGCGTCTGGCGTGAGTTGGTGCGATCAGATGCTGCCCTGCCCGCGCCAAGGGCAGGGCAGAAAAGTTGATGCGCCAGATTTGAGGAGTTGCGTGCGTTGGTGCTGCCAGGAAGAAATTTGGTGCGCCAGGAAGCAAAGTTGGTGCGCCAGGATGCGCGTTGGTGCGTGGGACGATGCCCTGCCCGCGCCAAGGGCAGGTCAGGAAAGCTTTGGTGCGCCAAGGGAGGAACGCGCGCGTCAGATGCTGCCAGGACGAGAGTTTGGTGCGCCAGGAAGCAAAGTTGGTGCGCCAGAATTTTGTGTGTGGTGCGCCAGTCCAATTGCTGCCCTGCCCGCGCCAAGGGCAGGGCAAGGTCCTTTCCTTCATGACCCGTGTTCGAAACTGGGAGGAGGCAAACACGCTACATTTCTTTCTTGGCTTTTTGGCACGGCAATCACCCTTAGTCCTTGGCTTCCTCATGGTCCCTTGTTCGAACCTTGTAGCATGCATGGGTGACCTTTTTTTCTTGATTTCTTTCCTTGAAGTGCCCGATTCTGCCCTCCACAAGGGCAGGGCAGAGTTTGCTTCTCTTGGCTCCAAGGCACCATTTTGTGCTCCGCCCTTGGAGTGGGCAGGGCAGAGTTGCCTTCCTTGGCTTGGTCACTTAATGCTGCCCTTATCATTAATTTCATGGTGGTTGCTTGATTTAGAGAAGTTATGCATTTTCACTCCAAATCACTTACTTAGGATGCAAGAAAGTGCATAAATGCTAACAAAACAAGTGAAATTAGCTTGAAAAATGGGTATATGATGACTTGTCATCACAACACCAAACTTAAACCTTGCTTGTCCCCAAGCAAGCATCAAAACTAAGAGTAAATGAAATGAATAAGAAAAGAATGCATATCCTTATTATGCAGATAGCAGAACTTGATCTATGGGGCATTTATGCAGACAATGACAACTCAAGTTATTATTCTTGTTACATAATATACATTTTGCATCAAAGGTTTGCTAAACTTGCTGTTATAAGACTCACCTTTTGATTACTCCCTTGCTAACTCTTCTTGGCTTATAATGCTTTAACAAGCTTATTATTCTTTTAGAGGTTGGGTGTCAAATGCTGCAGCATAGCCTTTGGCTTTATTTTCTTTTCTTTTGCTCAACATCTTTCCACCACAGACACTTGGCTCACTAATTCTTCCTAGGATCATTGATGCCCAGCATCTCTTTGGATCACTAAGTGCTTTGTATCTAAGTTGCTCTTTATTGTGGATTTTCAATTGGCCATCCCAAATCAGTTGATCTAAGTGACCGGGTTTCAAAATACCCCTTAGAATTTACTCATCCAAGCAGATCTCAGTACAAGAACACCACAGACATTTGTCCTAAGGTTCAAGCCATTGGTGTCCAACCTTTATTCTTTGTTTTTCTTGTCACTTTGGCTTTTTCTTCCCTTTTTCTTTCTGTTTTTGTTACCAAGGGTTGTTTCATTCTTGATAGGAGTTTTTATAACAGCAAGCTAACTCACAATTGAATGAGAATGATATTGTGCAACACTTATTTCATGAGTCATGCATTTAATCAAACACATATGCCACCACCAACTTCCATTCATACTCATGCAACATTGGCAGCAACAATCAATGGCCCAACAACAAGAGTTTCAAGCCAAGATTCTTGAGGGACAAAGGGAACTAACAACAGGACTTCAAGAGGCATATAGTAAAATGTTCTTGACCCAAGCCAAATATGGGGAGTATACTCACAACCTATATCAATGGAAAAACATTCATCACACTATTGGAGAGGTTAGATACGTGCAACAATCTGAGTGTAATGAGGATGTGCAAGCAAGGTTGGAGTATTTAACCCAGAGCATGCCAACACTGAATCCACAGATCAAATCATTCGAGCAATGCCAAGAACTGAGAGACCGACAGGCAGCAAAGCAGCATCATTGTATCCATAAGACAATTCAAAGATTAGAGGAAGTTGGGCTTTCAGGTCTCACAGATTCTGTTTGGGATAGAAGATGTCCTCGTGAAGAAGCTCAAGATTATACACAGAAAAGGAAAAAGAAGAAGGGGGAATCCAGCAAATCCAAACGAATGGAGATACCTGACAAATAGAGGTGGTAAAGCTTCTTCTTACTATTGTTAAATAAGAGAGATGCATGTCTGAAACATGACATGCCTCCAAATGCTTTATGTTCAATTACTTCTTTTGTTTACATTGATAATTAATCAAGAATAAGCATCTTGTATAATAATTGTCATCACTCATTAGCTTGAATGCTGTGTTTTGTTTTCCCTTGCTATTTGAATAAAAGAAAGATATTTGATTTAGAAAAGTAATTGTTCAATGTTGCAAAAGTTAGAATGAGAGTTAGTGGTGGTATGTGTTTGATTGAATTGTTAGCTCATAGAATAAATGATGCAGGATGACTTGTTTCTTGAAGCTTAAGCTAGTTTGCTGCTATGATCTTTCAATTATTGAAAATCCCTTGAAAATAAACCAAAACAGAAAGAAAAAGAAGAAGAAAAGCCAAAAGTTGGCAAAGAAACAAATAATAAGGCTAGACACCAATAGCTTGGACCTTAGGACATATGCCTGTGATGTTTATGTACTAGGATATGCTTGGACAAGTAAGTTCTAAGGAGTATTTTAAAACTTGGTAACTTAGATCAACTGATTTGGGATTGCCAACTGAAAGTCCACAATAAAGAGCAACCTAGCTACAAAACATTTAGTTATACAAAGAGATGTTGGGCATCAATGATCCTAGGAAGAAAGAGTGAGCCATGTGTCTATGGTGAAGAAATGTTGAGTGAAATTAAGCCAAAGGCCACTACAACATTTGCCACCAAGTCTTTAATAAGCAATAAGCTCTTTATGCAAAAGAAAGAAGAAAAGCTAACAAGGGAAGTGATCAAAAAGTAAGACATTGTAGCAGCAACTTTAGTGGACCTTTAAGGAGACATTGTTTGTTTGACAGAAAGTAAATAAATGAGCTACTTTTGATCTGCATCAAACCCCATAGACCAAATTCAACTATCTGCTTAATAAGAACATATATACTTATCTATTTCATTCTATCTTCTCTTGTGTTTGATGCTTGCTTGGGGACAAGCAAGTTTTAAGTTTGGTGTTGTGATGACAAGTCATCTTAACCTAGTCTCACTAGTCTTTTTCTTTGTTTTCATTAGGTTTTATGCACTTTCTTGTATTCTAAGTAAGTGATTTGGAATGGAAATACATGGTTTCTTTGAATCAAACAACCACCATATAATTGATGCTAAATCATGAGGTTTAGGCTAAATTTAATTGCATTTTAATGATTTATAAACCTTGTGAATTTGGTGATACTTTGATTGGTTGTTTTGATTAATTGTAGGTGAAGAAAAGAAGAAAAGAAGAAAATGTGGCCTAAAAAGTGTGGCTCAAGAAAGAAAGTGTGGCAAAGAAAGGAGGAAATGTGGCGCATGAAACCTTGAAGCTCACTCCAAGAGTACAATGCTCACTAAGTGAGCACTACACTCACTCCCATGGGACCAAGGCACAATGCTCTGCTCACTTTGTGAGCTGAGCACAATAGGAAGCCAAGAAACAAGGAAACGAAAAACAATGCTCAGCTCACCAAGTGAGCATTGTCGAAAGCATTGAGGAATAATTCAAAGAAAATAAGTTGCAAAATGCATGCCCCAAGACTTGAACCCATGACCAAGGGGGGTGAGGGAGGCGCTACTCACAAGGAAAATAAGCAAAAAATAGGCAAAATGCCACCTCCAGGATTCGAACTCAACACCTCAAGGAAGCAAGGAGCAAGGCACCACAAGAAAACCAAGGAAAAGCTCCAGCGCATGCATTCAGCAAGTTTCGAACCAAGGACCTCTCCTTGTGAGCGCCAATGCTCAGCTTACTTAGTGAGCAGAGCGTTACTTCTTGGTGCAAGGGGGCACATCTTGGCATGGCCAGGAATGAGTGGAGCGCGCAACAAATTTGGCACGGTCCAAGGGCAGCGCACAAATTGGCACCAAGGCACCAATGCTCAGCTCACAAGTTGAGCTGAGCATTCCCCTGATGCTTGGCACGGTGCAAGGCACATACACACAAGGCCTCAATGCTCAGCTCAACTTGTGAGCTGAGCATCCTCCTGGGAGCACATCTCAACTTGGGCTGAAATTCAATTAAAAATCCAACTTAATTCATTTCTTCACCAAATCAAAAGCCCATCCAAATCCCAAAATCCAAGAATAGAAAGTGTATAAATAGGAGCTAGTTTGATGTAATTAGGACCTTCTTTCTTTTTTTTTAGAACCTCTAGAATCACTTTTGAATTTTTCTTTTTACTTCAATTTTTCATCTTTAAGCTTTTACTTTTGAATTGAGATCTGAGAGAATTGGGAAGGAGAATTGATCTCTCTTCTTCCTTGTTCTTGCTTGAGCACTCTTTACTTTTTATTTTGGATCTGGGGTGAAGAATTGAAGAACTTCTGTTTCAATCTCTTTTTAGATCTTCAAAGCATTTTTACTTTTTCTGTTGAGATCTATTTCCATTTAATCAATCCTCTACTCTTCTGTTTGTTGCAATTTACCTTTGCTTGTTTAAATTCTGCAATCCCAACTCCCAATTCCTTTTATGATTCAAGCAATTTACATTTCTTGCACTTTAAGCTTCAGTTATTTACATTACTTGCAATCTAAGTTTCTGTAATTTACATTACTTGCACTTTAAGATTCAGTCTCTTTACTTTCTTGCTCTTTGATTTACTGCAATATTCCCTTCTCCCTTTACATTCCAAGCAATTTAGCTTCTGTTAATGATAAACCACTCAACCAATACTTGATTCGCTTGACTAAATCAACCACTAAACTAAAATTGCTCAATCCTTCAATCCCTGTGGGATCGACCTCACTCTAAGTGAGTTTTACTACTTGATGCGACCCGGTACACTTGCCGGTGAGTTTTGTGTTGGATCGTTTTCCACACATCAATGGATACCACTAAGAAAAGGATGGAGCAAACAAGAGATCTCACTCATGGACATGAGCATGAGGAAATCCCACTCATCATGAAATCCCTGAGATGCCTCAAGGGATGCACTTTCCTCCTCAAAACTATTGGGAGCAAATCAACACGTCCCTAGGAGAATTGAGTTCCAACATGGGACAACTAAGGGTGGAGCACCAAGAACATTCCATCCTCCTCCATGAAATTAGAGAAGATCAAAGAATCATGAGAGAGGAGAAACAAAGGCAAGGAAGAGACATTGAGGAGCTCAAGCACTCTATAAGATCTTCAAGGGGAAGAACAAGCCGCCATCACTAAGGTGGACCCGTTCTTTAATCTCCTTGTTCTTTATTTTCTTGTTTTTCAAATTTTTATGCTTATGTTCATCATCTATGTTTGTGTCTTATGATCATTAGTGTCTTAGTGTCTATGCCTTAAAGTTATGAATGTCCTATGAATCCATCACCTTTCTTAAATGAAAAATGTCCTTAATTGAAAAAGAGAAGAATTGCATGAATTTCAAATTTTATAACAGATTAATTATTTTGATGTGGTGGCAATACTTTGACTTCTGAATGTATGCTTGAACAGTGCATA
>NC_029774.3:96189500-96189913 GCF_000817695.3 Arachis duranensis | reverse complement strand
TGGCTCTTGAAAGAATGATGAAAAAGGAGACATGTTACTGAGGATCTGAAAAATCATAAAAATGATTCTTGAAGCAAGAAAAAGCAGTGAATTCAAAAAAAAAAGATAGTACATGCGAAAAAAAAAGAGAAAGAAAAAAAAGAGAAAAAGAAATAATAAAGTTGTCCAAGGCAAAAAGAGTGTGCTTAAGAACCCTGGACACCTCTAATTGGGGACTCTAGCAAAGCTGAGTCACAATCTGAAAAGGTTCACCCAGTTATGTGTCTGTGTCATGTATGTATCCGGTGGTAATACTGGAAGACAGAGTGCTTTGGGTCACAGCAAAGACTCATAAAGTAGCTATGTTCAAGAATCATCATACTTAACTAGGAGAATCAATAACACTATCTGGATTCTGAGTTCCTATAGAAGCC
>NC_029774.3:96180341-96189379 GCF_000817695.3 Arachis duranensis | reverse complement strand
TTAAAATTCACTTTTCTGGACTTTACTATGAGTTTGTGTGTTTTTCTGTGATTTCAGGTATTTTCTGGCTGAAATTGAGGGACCTGAGCAAAAATCTGATTCAGAGGCTGAAAAGGACTGCAGATGCTGTTGGATTCTGACCTCCCTGCACTAGAAGTGGATTTTCTGGAGCTACAGAAGCCCAATTGGCGCACTCTCAATTGCGTTGGAAAGTAGACATCCTGGGCTTTCCAGAAATATATAATAGTCTATACTTTGCCCGAGATTTGATGGCCCAAACAGGCGTTCCAAGTCAGCTCAAGAATTCTGGCGTAAAACGCCGAAACTGGCACAAGGATGGGAGTTAAACGCCCAAACTGGCACAAAAGCTGGCGTTTAACTCCAAAAAAAGTCTCTACACGAAAATGCTTCAATGCTCAGCCCAAGCACACACCAATTGGGTCCGAAAGTGAATTTTTATGTCATTTACTCATCTTTGTAAACCCTAAGCTACTAGTTCTCTACAAATAGGACCTTTTACTATTGTATTTTCATCTTTTGATCACTTTAGATCTCTAGATCATATTTGGACGTCTAGTTCTTAGATTATGGGGGCTGGCCTCTCAGCCATGCCTAGACCTTATTCTTATGTATTTTCAACGGTGGAGTTTCTACACACCATAGATTAAGGTGTGGAGCTCTGCTGTACCTCGAGTATTAATGCAATTACTATTGTTCTTCTATTCAATTCAGCTTATTCTTGTTCTAAGATATTCATTCGCACCCAAGAACATGATGAATGTGATGATTATGTGACGCTCATCATCATTCTCACTTATGAACGCGTGTCTGACAACCACTTCCGTTCTATAAGCAAACAAGGCTTGAATGTTTATCTCTTGGATTTCTTAATCGGAATCTTCGTGGTATAAGCTAGAATTGATGGCGGCATTCAAGAGAATCCGGAAGGTCTAAACCTTGTCTGTGGTATTCTGAGTAGGATTCAAGGATTGAATGACTGTGACGAGCTTCAAACTCGCGATTGTGGGGCGTTAGTGACAGATGCAAAAGAATCACTGGATTCTATTTCGACATGATCGAGAACTGACAGCTGAATAGCCGTGCTGTGACAGAGCGCGTTGAACATTTTCACTGAGAGGACGGGATTGTAGCCATTGACAACGGTGATGCCCAACATGTAGCTTGCCATGGAAAGGAGTAAGAAGGACTGGATGAAGACAGTAGGAAAGCAAAGAGATGGAAGGGACAAAGCATCTCCATACGCTTATCTGAAATTTTCACCAATGAATTACATAAGTATCTCTATCTTTATTTTATGCGTTATTCATAAATCATTTATAACCATTTGAATCTGCCTGACTGAGATTTACAAGATGACCATAGCTTGCTTCATACCAACAATCTCCGTGGGATCGACCCTTACTCTAGTAAGTTTTATTACTTGGACGACCCAGTGCACTTGCTGGTTAGTTGTGCGAAGTTGTGATAAAGAGTTGAGATTGCAATTGAGCGTACCATGTTGATGGCGCCATTGATGATCACAATTTTGTGCACCAATCCTCATTGAAGAGGACAAGCCCATAACTAAGAGGAACTTAAGGGATGCAATTTTCTCCACACAACTATTGGGAGTAACTCAACACCTCTTTGGAAAGCTTGAGTTACAACATGGACCAATTAAGGGTGGAACACCAAGAGCACTCCATCATTCTCCATGAGATTAAAGAAGATCCCAGAGCTATGAGGGAGGAGCAACAAAGGCAAGGAAGAGACATAGAGGATATCAAGAGCACCATTGGTTCTTCAAGAGGAGGATGACGTCACCCTCACTAAGGTGGACTCATTCCTTAATCCCCTTGTCTATTTATTTTTCTGTTTTCGATTTTTATGCTGTAGGGTCTATCTATGTTTATGTCTTCACTACATGATCATTAGTGTCTAGTGTCTACGTCTTAAAGCTATGAATAACTCCATGAATCCTTCACCTCTCTTAAATGAAAAATGTGCTTAATTACAAAAGAACAAGAAGTGCTCGGATTTCAAATTTTATCTTGAAACTTGTTTAATTATTTTAATGCGGTGGCAATACTTTTTGTTTTCTGAATGAATGCTTAAACAGTGCATATTTTTTATCTTGTTGTTTATGAATGTTAAAATTGTTGGCTCTTGAAAGAATGATGAACAAAGAGAAATGTTATTGATAATCTGAAAAATCATGAAATTGATTCTTGAAGCAAGAAAAAGCAGTGAAAAAAAGTAGCGAAAAAAATTGGCGAAAAAAAAGAGAAAAGAAAGAGAAAAAGCAAGCAGAAAAAGCCAATAGCCCTTTAAACCAAAAGACAATGGTAAAGAGGATCCAAGGCTTTGAGCATTAATGGATACGAGGGCCCAAGAAAATAAAATCCAGGCCTAAGCGGATAAATCAAGCTGTCCCTAACCATGTGCTTGTGGCATGCAGGTCCAAGTGAAAAGTTTGAGACTGAGTGGTTAAAGTCGTGATCCAAAGCAAAAGAGTGTGCTTAAGAACTCTAGACACCTCTAACTGGGGACTTTAGCAAAGCTGAGTCACAATCTGAAAAGGTTCACCCAGTTATATGTCTGTGGCATTTAAGTATCTGGTAGTAATACTGAAAAACAAAGTTCTTAGGGTCACGGCCAAGACTCATAAAGTAGCTGTGTTCAAGAATCAATGTACTGAACTAGGAGAGTCAATAACACTATCTGAAATTCTAAGTTCCTATAGATGCCAATCATTCTGAATTTCAAAGGAAAAAGTGAGATGCCAAAACTGTTTAGAGGCAAAAAGCTACAAGCCCCGCTCATCTAATTAGAACTAAGTTTCATTAATACTGTGGGATTCATTATATATTCTCTCTTTTTATCCTATTTTGTTTTCAGTTGCTTGGGGACAAGCAACAATTTAAGTTTGGTGTTGTGATGAGTGGATAATTTATACGCTTTTTGGCATTGTTTTTATATAGTTTTTAGTATGATTTAGTTAGTTTTTAGTATATTTTTATTAGTTTTTATGCAAAATTCATATTTCTGGACTTTACTATGATTTTGTGTGTTTTTCTGTGATTTTAGGTAATTTCTGGCTGAAATTGAGGGACCTGAGCACAAATCTGATTCAGAGGCTGACAAAGGACTGCAGATGCTGTTGGATTCTGACCTCCCTGCACTCGAAGTGGAATTTTGGAGTTACAGAGCTCTAAATGGCGCGCTCTCAATTGCGTTGGAAAGTAGATATCCTGGGCTTTTCAGAAATATATAATAGTCCATACTTTGCGCAAGTTTTGACGACGTAAAATGGCGTCAAAACGCTAGCTCTCTACCATTTTCTGGCGTCAAAACGCCAGAACTGGCATAAAAGTCGGAGTTAAACGCCCTAACTGGCACCAAAGCTAGCGTTTAACTCCAAGAGAAGCCTCTACACATGTGAAGCTCAATGCTCAGCCCAAGCACATACCAAGTGGGCCCGGAAGTGAATTTCTGCATCATTTACCTATTTCTGTAAACCCTAGTAGCTAGTTTCATTATAAATAGGACCTTTTCACTATTGTATTTTCATCTTGGAATCTTTGGGTCATAGAGAAATTTTGGATATCATATTTTCATATTTGGGGAGGTTGGCCATTCGGCCATGCCTGGACCTCCAGATCACTTATGTATTTTCAACGGTGGAGTTTCTACACACCATAGATTAAGGTGCGGAGCTCTGCTGTTCCTTGAGTATTAATGCAATTACTACTATCTTCTATTCAATTCAGCTTATTCTTATTCTAAGATATTCTCTTGCACTTCAACATGATGAATGTGATGATCCGTGACACTCATCACTATTCTCAACCTATGAACGCGTGCTTGACAACCACTTCCGTTCTACCTTAGATCGAGCGTATATCTCTTAGACTCTATTCCAAAAGATCGGAGTCTTCGTGGTATAAGCTAGAATTATTGGCGGCCATTCCTAAGATCCGAAAAGTCTAAACCTTGTCTGTGGTATTCTGAGTAGGATCTGGGAAGGGATGACTGTGACGAGCTTCAAACTCGCGAGTGTTGGGCGTAGTGACAGACGCAAAAGAATCACTGGATTCTATTCCAACATGATCGAGAACCGACAGATGGTTAGTTGTGCGGTGACAGCGCATTTGGACCATTTTCACTGAGAGGACGGGAGGTAGCCATTGACGCCGGTGAAACCCAACATACAGCTTGCCATAGAAAGGAGTATGAAGGACTGGATGAAGGCAGTAGGAAAGCATAGATTCAACAGGAACAAAGAATCTCTATGCACTTATCTGAAATTCTCACGAATGAATTACATAAGTATCTCTATCTTTACTTTATGTTTTATTTAGCCTTTTAATTATTAAAACTCCATAACCATTTGAATCCGCCTGACTGAGATTTACAAGGTGACCACAGCTTACTTCAAGCCGACAATCTCCGTGGGATCAACCCATACTCACGTAAAGTTTATTACTTGGACGACCCAGTGCACTTGCTGGTTAGTTGTGCGAAGTTATGAAAAAGAGTGAGATTACAATTGTGCGTACAAGTTGTTGGCGCCATTGTGTATCACAATTTCGTGCGCCACTACTATACGTACTAAATTTTACTTTAGAGGATGCAATACCATGCCATCTCTATTTTATGACTGAAGCATAAGACTCTGTATGGTAGGGTGTTACATTATGGTATCAGAGTAGTTCGTTCCTATAGAGCCTGAGGGACGGACTGACTATGCTTCTGTGCATTCTCTGTATGTGTATGTGCTATTAGTATATCTACTTGATATAACTGGCATAAATGTTATTGAGCTGCATTTGGGACTTTGAACCACAAAACTTCCAGTATTGAGACTGATCAACTTGATATCAATTGTTCAGTTTGTATAGGGACCAAATAGCGCCTCGTGGACGCGGTAGAGGCCGTGGGAGAGGTAGTACTAATCCTCAGGGGCCGAAAAACAACCCAAATAACCCAGTAGACTTTATGGCGGTGTTGGAGAACATGGCTGTTGCTATGCAGGCCACTGCGGAAGCTCTTGGGCAACAGATGAACAATCGTGGCAATGACGGAAGTGGAGCTTAGGGCCCAATAAAATTGGCAAACTTTTTGAAGGTTAATCCACCTAAGTTCAAGGGGACTACTAGCCCGACTGAAGTTGATACCTAGTTTCAGGCTATAGAGCAAGCACTGCAAGCATAGGTGGTACCTGAAGGGCAGTGTGTTGAGTTTGCTACCTATTTGCTCACTGGGGAAGCATCGCATTGGTGGCAAGGAGTCCGACATCTCCTGCAGCAGGGTGATGACTATATCACCTGGGATGTCCTCCGGGAGGAATTCTATAAGAATTACTTTCCAACTTCTGCCAGGACGGCCAAGAAACTTGAGTTGCTGCAGCTGAAGCAGGGTACTTTGTCTGTATCTGAGTATACCGACAAGTTTGAGGAGCTATTCAGGTTTTCCCTTATGTTTCAGGGAGCTCTGGGAGACTATGAGGAATTGAAGTGCATTAAGTATGAAGGAGAACTCCGAAGTGATATCTTCAGCTCAGTAGGACCAATGGAGATCAGAACTTTCTCAGAGTTGGTGAACAAGAGTAGAGTTACTAAAGAGTGTGTGAAGAAAGCAGCTACAGAGAGGGAAAGTCACAAGGGATCATTCCCACAGAACCGAGGGAAAAACTTTGCACCTATAGGTCTGCCTTTCAAGCGGGGAGGCTCTTTCAAGAGGCCCAACAACAACAACTCCCAAGGGAAGAGATTTGGGAAGCAGCTTCAAAGTGAACAAGCTTGTGCTAAGTGCGAAAGTCACCATTCGGGAGCTCCGTGCAAGGCCGGGTGGGGCTTGTGTTATTCTTGTGGTAAGGTGGGACACAAAGCCACAAACTATCCGGATAAGCAGAAACAAGGTACAGGAAAAGCACAGCAGACTGGTCGGGTGTTCACCGCTTCAGCTATAGGTGTCAAGGGATCCGAGACACTTATCCGAGGTAACTGGAAAATGGCTGGTCAAACTTTAAATGCTTTATTTGATTCGGGAGCAACACATTCATTTATTGCATTCAAAAAAGCTAGTGAGTTAGGACTAAAGATTGTAGTTTTAGGTTATGACCTAAAGGTGTATAATGCCACCCACGAAGCCATGGTGACTAGGCTAGGATGCCGCAAGTTGCATTTAAGGTCAAGCAACGTGATTTTGTCCATAATTTTATCTGCTTGCCGATGATCGGTCTTGATCTTATCTTAGGATTGGACTGGTTATCTGAGAACCATGTCCTGCTCAATTGTTCTGCAAAGTCGATGTACTTTATGCCGGAAGATACAGAAGGATCAGTTGTATTGAATATTTATTACTTGAATGCTATGATGGTGAATTATTCTGGGATTGAATATTAGGGTATCTTGTTGTTAATTGCGGGTGTTTTGGGTGATGATCAAAGATTGGAGCAGATTCTGGTTGTGTGTGAGTTTTCGGAGGTGTTTCCCAATGATATTGATGAATTTTCACCTAATCGAGAGGTTGAGTTTGCTATTGAGTTGGTGCCTAGGGCTGGACCAATCTCAAGTGCTTCTTATAGAATGACACCGCTAGAAATGGCCGAGCTAAAGTCTCAGTTAGAGGATCTGTTGGGTAAGAACTTTATCCGACCAAGTGTTTCTCTTTCAAGCGCACCAGTGTTACTGGTAAAGAAGAAAGACGGGAGTATGCGGCTTTGTGTGGACTACAGGCAGCTGAACAAGGTCACAATAAAGAACAAGTACCCACTTCCAAGGATTGATGATCTTATGGATCAGTTACAAGGAGCTGGGGTTTTCTCCAAGATCGATTTGCGATCCGGTTATCACTAGATAAGGGTGAGGGGAGAGGATATATCTAAGACCACTTTCAGGACTCGTTATGGTCATTACGAGTTCACTGTAATGTCTTTTGGATTGACAAACGCTCCTGCAGTGTTTATGGATTATATGAACAAGAGTGTTCCGTCCATTTCTGGATAAATTCGTTGTTGTCTTTATCGACAACATACTGATTTATTCCAAAACTGAAGAAGAGCATGCGGAACACTTGAGGACCGTGTTGCAGCTACTAAAGGAAAAGAAACTCTATGCGAAGCTGTCCAAATGTGAATTCTAGAAGAGTGAGGTGAAATTTTTGGGTCACGTGGTGAGTAAGCAAGGGATAGCAGTAGATCCATCTAAAGTGGTGGCGGTATTGAATTGGGGGCGACCAACCTCAGTGGCAGAGATAAGGAGTTTTCTGGGTTTAGCTAGTTATTACCGAAGATTCATCAAAGGCTTTTTACATATAGCTTTGCCATTGATAAGGTTAACCCGCAAGGACGCGCCATTTGTTTGGACTCCTAAGTGTGAGGAGAGTTTTCAGGCGTTGAAGCAAAAGTTGACCATTGTACCTGTGTTAGTGTTACCTGAGCCAAATGAGCCATTCGAGGTGTACTGCGATGCCTCATTGAAGGGTCTAGGGTGCGTGCTAATGTAGCATCGTAACGTGGTGGCGTATGCCTCATGTCAGCTGAGACCTCATGAGGTTAATTACCCTACGCATGATTTGGAGCTTACTGCGGTTGTGTTTGCGCTAAAGGTGTGGAGTCATTACCTCTATGAGGTTAAGTTCCAAGTTTTCTCTGATCACAAGAGCTTGAAGTATCTCTTTGATCAGAAGGACCTTAATATGAGACAGATGAGGTGGATGGAATTATTGAAGGACTACGACTTTGAGTTGAATTACCATCCGAGGAAGGCGAATGTAGTGGCAGATGTGTTAAGTCAGAAGTCGTTGTATGCTTCTTGGATGATGCTTCGAGAAGAGGAGTTGCTCAAGGAATTCGAGAGTCTGAAGATTGGTGTTTAAGAAGTGTCTGGGACTCTGTGTTTGTGTTGATTACAAATCTCGAGATTTTAAATCCAAACTCCTAATGGCTCATGAAAACGATAACGTATTACCGAAGGTGTTACTGGCCATTGAACAAGGGAAACAGTGGAGAGTATCAGAGGATAAAGATGGGCTATGAAGATTCAAGGGTAGGATCATTGTGCCGGATGTTGGCACTTTACGGCAAGATATCTTAAAGGAAGCACACAAAAGCGGATTCTCCATTCACCCGGTAAGTACTAAGATGTACCATGATTTAAAGGCGATGTTTTGGTGGTCGGGTGTGAAGAATGATGTGGTGGAGTATGTCTCGAAGTGCTTGACTTGTCAAAAGGTGAAGATCGAACATAAAAAACCTTCCAGGACGTTGCATCCTTTAGAGGTTCCGCAATGGAAGTGGGAAAGCATTGCGATGGACTTTGTGTCGGGATTACCAAGGACCAGGGCCAATTTTGATGCTATCTGGGTAATTGTGGAC
Source organism: Arachis duranensis (assembly GCF_000817695.3). Lineage (NCBI taxonomy): Eukaryota > Viridiplantae > Streptophyta > Magnoliopsida > Fabales > Fabaceae > Arachis > Arachis duranensis. The sequence continues at coordinate 96,180,999 of NC_029774.3, read as the reverse complement.
TGACTGATGAAGTCAGCTCACTTTTTACCCATTCGGATGACTTACACCCTTGAGGAGTTAGCACGGTGATACATAAAGGAGATTGTGAGACTTCATGGTGTATCTACTACTATAATCTTTGATAGAGATCCTCGTTTCATTTCGAGGTTTTGGAGTACATTTCAGAAAGCTTTCTGAACCCGATTAAGCTTGAGCATGACTTACCATCCTCAAACAGATGGTCAATCCAAGAGGATGATCCAAACTTTGGAAGATATGTTGAGGGCTTGTGTTCTGGATCAGCCGGTGAGCTGGGATCATTATATGCCGCTAGTGGAGTTTGCATACAATAATAGCTACCATGCGAGCATCGGAATGGCTCTGTATGAGGCTCTATATGGGAGGAAATGTCAATCTCTGCTATGTTGGTATGAAGCTGGGGAGAAAGGCATGTTGGGGCTGGAGATGATAGTTGAGACCACTGAACAAGTCAAGAAAATCCGAGATAAGATGCGTACTGCGTAGAGTCGTCAGAAGAGTTACACCGATCAGAGGCGGAAGCCCTTGGAATTTGAGGAAGGAGACCATGTTTTCCTTAAGGTAAGAAAAAGAGAAAAACAAAAGAAAAAGAAAAGAAAAATAATATGGAAAAGAAAAAGAAATAAAAGTGAAAAAAAAA
>NC_029774.3:96175756-96180243 GCF_000817695.3 Arachis duranensis | reverse complement strand
AGTATGTGAAAAAGTGAGGAATGGGTAGTTAGATTAGTACTTAATTGTATAGGTCATCATATAGGTTAGGTGGGAAAGTTTAAGTTAATCAAATATTCAAATCCTAAGTCCACTAGCCATATATGATTCTACCTTGACCCTATCCCCATTACAACCTAAAGAAAAGACCTCATGATACATGTATGCATGCATTGAATAATTGTTGATTGTTAGAAGATAAACAAATCTTGGAAAGCATGATTAGGGGAGAATTGAGAGAATCAACCCCAAACACCGAGCGACTAGAGTGCAAACACTCCCGGTGAGGGTTCGATGCTCAACTCCTTGATTCCCGGCTTTCACGAGCGTTCTTCTTGCAAGTCTATGTGAATTTCATGTTTATACTTCAAATTGGTAGGACTCATGAATCGTTATATGATCTTGGCCCTACTTGTGCGTATATGTCTTAGAGGATTGATTTATTTTTAACCAAGTAAGTAAAACCATTTTGCATTTAGTTGCATATAGTTTAGGTTGCATATAGTTTATTTACATTGAATAAATGTTGATGCCCTTTGCTTTCTCTTGGCTTAAGCATGAGGACATGCTTGGTTTAAGTGTGGGGAGGTTGATAAACCCCATTTGTAGGGTTTATCTTGTACTAATTTTAGGGGATTTTATAACCTTTTACCCACATTTATGCAATGAAATAGCATGGTTTTGTATATTCTCCTTTAATTGTGCTTAAGAGTGAAAACATGCTTTTTAGGTCTTAAAATAGCCAAATGTAATTTACCTTGATTCCATTAGATGCCTTGATATGTTTGTTAAGTGGTTTAAGGTTTAGGAGGCAAAGATTGGATCAAGGGAATGAAGAAAGAAGCATGAAAAGTTGGAGAACTCATGAAGAAATGAAAGAACCGGAAAGCTGTCAAGCCGACCTCTTCGCACTTAATTGACCATAACTTGAGCTACAGAGGTCCAAATGATGCGGTTCCAGTTGGGTTAGAAAGCTAACATCCGGGGCTTCGAAATGATATAAGATTTGTCATAGTTGCTACAAGTATGGTGGCGCGCACGCGCAAAGTACGCGCACGCGCCGTTGCTGCCTCATAGTTCACTTAAAGCAAAACGTGGCCAGCGAATTCTAAAGCCTTGTGGGCCCAATCCAACTCATTTCTGATGCTATTTAACCCAAGGAGTGAAGAGGGAAACACATGTTAGTTACCATTAGTCATAGTTTAGTTTTGGAAGTAGTTAGAACTAGTTTCTAGAGAGAGAAGCTCTCACTTCTCTCTAGAATTAGGATTAGGATTAGGTTTAGTTCTTAGATCTAGATTTAGATTCATCTTCTTCTACTTCTATCTTCTCAATTCCTTGTAGTTACATTCATTCTTCTCCTACTCTTTTGGTGTAATCTCTTTTATGTTGTTCTTATATTTTGTTGTAGATCTACTTTTGTTTCTTCTACTTTCTTTCCATTCAATCCAAGGTAATTCATAATAAATGTGTTTCTTTTAATTGTTGATTGTTAATTCTTTGCAATAATTGTTGTTAGATTTCATTCTTGTTGTCAATTTACTATGCTTTTCTTGTGTGCCTTCCAAATGTTTGATGAAATGCTTGGTAGGATTTTAGTGTAGCTTTTGTTCCTCTTGGCTTTGGTTGAGTTATTAGTGACTCTTGAGTTATCTAATCCTTTTGTTGATTGATAATTAGAAGTTGCTAATTGATTTGAATACCTCTAAAGCTAGTCTTTCCTTTAGGAGTTGATTAGGACTTGAGGAATCAAATTGATTCATCCACTTGACTTTCCTCCATGGCTAGAGGTTAACTAAGTGGGAGCAATGGATGATTTGCAATGGTGTTGTGTTATTGGTTATTGTATATATGTGAATATTGTGAATATGTTTGCTTTTGTTAGCTCTTGCTAGTTTTAGGATTTAATTTCCTTGCTTCTTATTTGATTTTGTTTTCATTTTCCTCTTGCTATCATGAATTCTCATTTTGGCTATGAGTGTGATTACAACTATGTTGTAGGAAGTGGAGATTACAATGAAGAAATGTATCAAGGATGGAACCATCAAAGATGGGAGGAGCCTTAAGGAATTGATCACTCCTATTGGCAACAACCTCCGGACACGTATAGGTATAACTTCCATCCTAATGCATGTCAATTTAACGGCTATGATGACTCTTCTTGTGACACTCAACAACCACCATCATATGCCTATGAATCTCATCCTCAACATGGACCTCAACCATACTCACAAGCCTTTCCATACCAAGCACCTTCCTATGATCCATACCTATCATATAACCAACCATCCATATCATATTTTTATGACCATCATGAGCAAGAACCTTTAGAACCACCACAAACCTATCTAGATTACTACCAAGAACCACCTCAATACACGCAATCTCCACAACCTTACCAAGAAGAACCACCTTCCTATTATGAACCCTCTCTCCAAAATAATGAACCCCCCTATCCACCCCAAGCCCCAATAGACGATTCTCTCACCTTGTTACTTCAAGGACAAGAAGCCATGAAGCGGGATACACTTGAGTTTGTGACCAATTTGACCAAGGTGGTGCACACTTTAGCCCACCAATGTTTGAACACTCAAGGTACTTCCATGACCACATGTGAAAGGTCAAAAGAAGAGCAAAGTATGAAGGAGAAATCGGAAAATTCGGTGGAAAAGGAAGAGTCAAATTTTGTGTTGAAACAATTGGAGGAGCCAATGATCATTGAAGAAAAGGAAGAAGTGGTTGAAGATCTAGGGGATGTTGAAAGTCCATGGGAATGTAGCATCATGGAGAACTCTCCCAAGAAGCTTGATATTGATGTTGAGGAGGGTGCGCAACCTCCAAGGCATGTCATAGTTGAAGACTTGGAAGAAGCTTACCAAGAGATGGATTCAATCATGGAGGAATTCCTCTCTACAATGGAATCCTCTCCCATTGGACATGAAGTTGAAACATGTGCACAACCTCCCGTACCCTTGGTGAGCAACGAAAAAGAGAGTGAATTGGAGGAGAGCTACCAAGAGGAAAACATTGGCATGGTGTATATCGAAATTGAAGAATATGAAGAGGTTGATCAAGAGATGAACTCATTCATCAATGAATTCCTATCCAAAGTTGAATCACCTCCCATTAAACAAGATGAAGCTCTTGAAGACAACACCAAGCCACGTAACAAAGGGGATGAGGTTGAAATTGAAGAAGCTTGTGAAGAGGTGGAAATAACTAAAGAAGAGCCTAAAGAAGTAGACCTTGCATTGTCTAAGTGTGGGGAGGTCTCCCTTCCCAAGTCACCATCCAACACAACATTCAAGTGGGTAAAACTTCTATCCCTAAGCTTTACTTTCTCACTTGAATATGGTTTGATTGAAACGGATGGACAACTTAGAGCTCTTTGTGGACTTAAAGGAAAAAGAGAATTGTGTAGTGGTTGGAAAATTGGTATAAAGCTCACTAAGGTCAAAGCTTTAAGATATAGGGATTATGATGAGACAAGAACCACTTTGTATGGGTCTAGAAGGAAGAATTGGTGGACTAAAGAGAATTCTATGTGTCGACCGCCCTTATGTGAACCACCCGTACGGAAGAATCATGAAACTCAACTCACGGATGGGTGTGAAAATAAGAAATGGGATCCCGGTTCGCTATGTGAAGAACTATGGGGACTCATATCTTGGGTGGAACTTTGCCCAAGCTTGATGAAGATGGTTGGAAATTCTGTCAACCAATTGAGGAGCAAAGATCCTTGGAGATTCAAGGATGAGTACAAACATAAGCCACCATGATAATAAGCTTCTCAAATGTCCAACTTAAGGACTTAAACTAAAAGTGCTAGGTGGGAGACACCCCACCATGGTAAACTCTTTCCATCCTCTTTTAGTTTTGTTTAATAAGTGATTTGAGTTGCCATTGTAGGTAGATTTTCATTTCATATTGATTTGTTTGTGAAGATTGGACTCTTTTAGTTTTGTTTAATAAGTGATTTGAGTTGCCATTGTAGGTAGATTTTCATTTCATATTGATTTGTTGGTAAAGATTGGTTGTTAGTATGTTGTATTCATTAGTAGTAGATGAATAAATCCTAAAATCAAATTGCATTTATGTGAATTGTTTGATATGTGATTGAATAAAGAAGAGTTTTGGACATTATAGGGAGCTCTTGGGCATTTTTTTCTGCTTTCTGGGCAAAAAAAAAAAACGGCCATGTGCGCGTAAGCACGCTGTGCGCGCGCGCGCACATTGCACTTCTGCAACTTCTGGTACAAAAACCAGAGAGTTGTGCCCGCGTTGTGCCCGCATTGTGCTGGGAGCCCAACCTCATCCACGCGTAAGCGCGCCGTGCGCGCGCGCGTGGATCGTCCCTACCTCATCCACGCGTAAGCGCGCTGTGCGCGTGCGCGCGGATCGTCCCAACCTCATCCACGCATAAGCGCGCTGTGCGCGCGCGCGCGGATTGTCCCTGCTGCATCCACGCG
>NC_029774.3:96172512-96172808 GCF_000817695.3 Arachis duranensis | reverse complement strand
CCAAGTGTTTGATGAAATGCTTGAGAGGATGTTAGAGTAGGATTTTATGTTCTTGGCTTGAGAAGGTAACTTAGGATTTCTTGAGTCACTAGTGTCCAATTGATTGCTAGTTGATAGCCATTAACTCTAGCCTTCATTAATCTAATTAGTGGAAAGCTAGGACTTATGGACTAGGATTGATATAACTCACTTGACTTTTCTTTGTTAATTGATTTAAGGATGACTAAGTGGGATTAATCCTTCCAACTACCATACTTGTGGCTAGTGATAATGATGAAGACCCTTGACAACCAAAT
>NC_029774.3:96167912-96172296 GCF_000817695.3 Arachis duranensis | reverse complement strand
TGACAAACAATCTTTTGTATGAAAGGATTATTGTTGGTTTAGAAACTATACTTGCAACGAGAATTCATTAGTGAAATTCTAGACCATCAAAAATCCATTCGTCAGTAGGTAGGGCAATTAAAGCGAAGAAGCTAAATTCTCGGTACATTGGTCCATTTCAAATCCTAGAGAAGGTTGGACCGGTGGCGTATCGGATGGGCCTACCACCTCATCTTTCGAACCTGCACGATGTGTTTCACATGTTGCAACTTTAGAAGTGTACTCCTGATGCTAGCCATGTGTTAGAACCTGAATCGGTTAAGTTAAAAGAAGATTTGATGCTTCCAGTGGCTCCGGTCAGAATTGACGATACTAGTATCAAACGGTTGCGTGGAAAGGAGGTTTCATTAGTCAAAGTGGCATGGAGTTGAGGCGGTATTGAGGAATACACTTGGAAACTCGAGTCAGAGATGCGAGCTAACTACCCGCACTTATTATCAGGGAATTGAATTTGAATTTTGTGGGCAAAATTCCCTATTAGGTGGGTAGAATGTAAAACCTGGGTTAATTAATGACTAATTAACCCATAAATGAGAATTTATTCTAGAAGGCCAAAAATGTGATTTTTATGGTTTAATATGATAGAGGAGATTTAGACGAGAATTTCGATACTAATTTTATAGAAAACGGACTAAGATCGGATCGAACGGGCCAAACCGGGCCAACCGGGCCAACCGAACCCATATTGGGCCCTTGGCCCAACATAACTAAACCTAAACCCTAATTTTCAGCACTCTCTCTCCTCTCTACACACTCACACACGCTGAAATGAAAGGGAATGGGGAAGAACACTCTCTCAAGTTCTAACCCTTGGTTGATTTTTAAACCACCATAACTTTTGATCTAGAGCTTCGATTTTCGCACCGTTTGCTGCCACGCGTTCACCGAAAAGAGCTCTACAAAACCCACTACTTTGTTCTTGATGTAAGCCACGATTTTGGTTAAGTTCTTTATCCCTTAATTTTGAATTTCATGGAGAAAAGTGTTGAGATTTTGGGCTCTTTGATGTTATAGGACTCAACTCTCTTGAAGGAGAAGATTAATCTTGTCTCCCTAAACCTTGGGTGTGGTAAGATTCTCAATCCTAGTGTAATTTGTTATTCTATGATATTTGGGTATTGAGATGTTGTGTTTGGGTATGATGATTGTGGCTTAGGTAGTGTGTATGTGAATATTGGAGCTTGATTAAGATTTTGGAAAGCTTGGAAAAGGGCTTTGGTGTGCCAAAAATATGTTTTTCGAGGTGTTGAGACCTTGAGAACTTGTGGCAAAGTGATTTGGAAGTGCTCCGATTGAGGTATGGTCTCGGTTTCCTGTATCTAAAATGTAATGTGGTGGGAAAACTTAGGCTATCGACCCTAAGATAGGCATTGAATTATTGATGTTGTTGAATGGTTGAGATATATTATGTGGTCATATATGTGATTATGATTATTGATGCCTTGATGGTATGATGCATGAGAGATATGCATGTTGTGATATATGCTTGATAATTGATTGAGGTTGAATTGTGGGTAAAACCATGTTGATGGTGAGTATGATGTTGGTTATGTATAACGATGCTTGATTGGAAATGATATTGTTGGAAATTGGGATGAGGAAGGATGTATGACATGTTAATGTGTTTGTAATTTAACCATTTGATTGAGATGGGTTAAAATGGTGGGATGGTGGTTGTGAATTTGATGAAAATGGAAATGTATGAGTTGAGGTGGCTTGAGGTTGATTTTTGGTATGTTTTGGTTGATTTTGAAAAAGGTTGAACTTGGTTTGTTTTGAAAATGGCACTTTGTGGTTTTTTATGAAAATATGATTTTTGAGCATATTTTGATGGAGCATAACTTGGACTCTGGATTCCCGTTTTGTGGCAAACACTTTTAGAAATGAAATTGGATCTGAGATGTTCATGCCGTTCGAAGAACGGGCAAAAAATGATTTGAAACGAAGGAGTTATGTCCGTCGGAAGATTGGGGTTTGAAACTGTAAATTCTGCAGCTTTTAACTTAGTAAAATTTTTGGCTGAATGCACCCCACGCGTAGGCATGACTGACGCGTACGCGTCGTTTTCGCTATCCACGCGTGTGTGTGGCTGACGCATACGTGTCGATGTACTGCACCAAATGTCCAGCCAACTTCCCGGGAGTTGTGCGAGAATTGTGCTAGTTTTGTGCGTGGGGCACAAACGCACCGACGCGTACGCTTGGCTGACGCGTAGGCGTTCCTCAGCTTTTTTGCATCCACCCGTGCGCGTGGGCGACGCACACGCGTGACCTTGTTTTCATCCCAAAGTTGATTTTTGAGTTTTAAACGCCGAATTTCATACTTCTAAGCCTCCGATCTCACCCCTTGTGTCTTAATTCATTATGATATGCCTAGCAATGAGAAAGGATCTAGGGGATGTGGTAACTTGTGAATGAAGAAAGGGGATAACTAATGATCAATGATGATCAAAGATGATTGTATGAGATACGGAAGGTGGCGGTGGAAGTGCTGTATGTGCAAGAGCCGAAGGGCTGTAATTGTTAATAAATTGGCTGGTTTTGGATTGATCTATGAGCCGGATGGCTGAGTTATTGCCGAGTTACGGCGGAGCCATTATTGAATTATGGCTGAATATTATTGCATATATGCTTATTGAATGAAATGTGAATGTTGCACTTCCACTATCTGAGATACGAGTTTTCTTGGGTGAAAGCAGTGGCTAGCCATCACGTGCTTCAGGTGGAGACTCAATACTCTGCTGACCCTATGTTATATGTGTGGCCGAACATTGTGAAAGTTCTAGATGAGCTCACCCCCGTGAATATACACCAGTGAGGGTGTTGGATATGAATTATGATTTATGTTATGAATAACTCAAGTTGGGGATGCCCGACAGAAGGATAGTCCAATGGTTAGCTACCAGGACATGTCGGGTTGGCTTTATAACTGACAGATGAGACTCATCAGCCATTAGGACAGACATACATCATATGCATATTATGTGAATTGTTTGGAATTGCCTAATTGACTGCATATTACTTGCTAATTGTCTAAATGCCTTATCTGTTTCCTATTTGTATATCTCTTTATCTGATGTAATTGTGTTTGCGATACTATATTACTGCTGGTGGTTGGGAGGTCTGAAGGATTTGGAAAGGAAAGTATTAGATACACTGAAGATCTTTAATCAGTTGCCATTTATGGTTTAGTCTGTTTATAAGCTTTGATTTATCTGTTGGAAGTGCTAGGATTGCCTTCGGCTTTCCCAGGACACTACATGTTAGATTGTGGGCACTGTTACCAAACTGAGAACCTCCGGTTCTCACCCATGCGGATTTTGTGATTTTCAGATGCAGGTCGTGAGGCTTCTCGCTGATGCATGCTGGAGGCTTCTGGATTAGTGAAGATTCCTTGGTTCTCGAGACTTTATTTTGGTTTTATGTTTTCTCTTAGATACTTTTATCTCCACTAAATAATACATATTGTGTTGACTCCTCTTAGAGGTTGTCTTGGAGAACAGGCTTGTTCTGTCCTTTGGGTTTCCTTTGGGTTCCTTACTTTACATATATGTATATACTTCTATGTTCGGACTGGTTATCTTCGTAACCGGATCTTGAGTTTTGATATCCACACTTTTGGCACTCTTTTGTATATATATTCTTGTGTTAGCTTATCATTTGTCCGTTGCGTTATGTTATCGATCGGAGTATTGCACTTTTCAATTTACGATTTTGTCTTACCCCTTTTTTTCAAAAGCTCCTAGTTTTAATCATTTTCTCACTACTATACGTACTAAATTTTACTTTAGAGGTCGTAATACGATGCCATCTCTGTTTTATGACTTAAGCATAAGATTCTGTATGGTAGGATGTTACAATACACATTAAATTATTTTAAATTTTTGATAACGAATGTTAAAATTAATTATTAATAAAAAATTAGACTTTTTCATATAAAAATAATAACTAAAAATCTTATTATTTGATTTTTTATCTATAGATACTTTGGTCTTCTTAGTCAGAGATTTTTTTCAACCTACGATTTTTTTTTTTATAAAAGTAGTTTGATTTTATAAATTTTTTGTGCCATGCATAATCTATACTGTTAGATCAAAATGAATCGTAATTTTAAAAAAATTTATATTCTCGTAATATTGTTACAAGTAAAATTACTAGTTTATTAGTAAACTAGACACATTCTCATAAATTAGTTAATTTTCTATTAGGTTTTTTTAAGCCTGTTAACATAAATATGTAAATATTTTAATTAAAAATATTTATTAAATTTTTAAATATTTTGTTTTATTATAAATAATTTTTATATATTTAAAAACATTTTTAAAATTTAAATGTTATTATAAATA
>NC_029774.3:96155038-96167835 GCF_000817695.3 Arachis duranensis | reverse complement strand
TGTTTGTTTTTTTAGAATAAGACAAGACAAGATATTAAAAACAAGACATAAAGAATAGAGACACAGAATTTAGTGTTCTTGTATTCTATTTGATAATAAAATAAAACAAATTATAAAAATCTAATTTATTCTCATTTTTTATTTAAAAAAATTAAAAAAAATATAATAATAAAAATTATAATTATAAAAAGTTAATAAAAATAATAAAAAAAATAAAACATAAATTGTATTTTTTATTAATGTTTAAAATACATTTATTTAATATTTTTAAACATAAAATCTCTTTTATATCTCATCTGTTAAATATAATTTTATATCTTAATATTCTTATCTCAACATAATTTTATATTTTAGTATCCTTATCTCAATATCTATCCAATAAACACATGCAGTGTTACAAATTATAGTCGTGTCGGTGTTAGGACATTTCTAACATATTAAAACTAAAAAACGTTAAAATACCAAAACTTTTAGTATAAAAAAAATAATTATTAAAATAAATAATTTAAAAATTTTACCAAAATAAAAAAGTATTTATTTTGATAAATATTTTTTAAATTATTTATTTTAATAATTATTATAATTATTTTATTTATTAAAATAAAAAATCCTATCTAAAAGGGATAAATAAAAAGGAATGGAAATGAAAAATGGGAAGACGTGGCAGTGGCATGCCCATTGGAAAGGTAACAAGGTATATGGAATTGGAAGAATGAATCAAAAAGTGGGGAAAGGACTAACGTGGTTTTGTGGAGAATTGGGAATGGGCAAGCATCACTCTCACCCATCCTACCCCGCTTAAGGATAAAACTTTATCTCCACCCGTTATCTCTTTTTCCACCTTAGCTTTTTGTTCCTAATTCTCCTCGTTTAGATTTCTAAAACACATTAATGAACAGAATTTAGCCAACACATTCGTTTCTGACACAATTTTTAACATACAAACATTAAGACATACATAAACAGTCAAATATCATGTTAAAACTATAAAATAGTGTAATTTTAATTTTAGTACTCAAATAAAAAAAAAACAATGCAATATCACTTATTTTAAAAAAAATTAAACTATTTAAATATCAAAATTAAAATCATATTATTTTATTGAGTCCAGCATTTAACTGTATTTTATTGGCATTTATACATCAAAAAATGTTTTAAAAATTAATACAAATTATGTTTGTAAAATTTAAAAACTAAATAAAAATAATTAAAATTTTAAGAATTAAATTAAAAGTCGTGTTCAGGAACTAAATTAAAAATGATCCCAATAAATATTAGAATTAATAATTGGAATCGATTTGACTACGATGGTTGGTTATATTTCACGTGACTTATTTTTCAAGATGTAAACCTGGAAATGATGGTATATAGGGCGAGTGAGTTAGGCAGCAAGACTCGTTACAAATATCTCCCGAGACAAACACGCACACTGGACTCCAGATCCACGAAACACCTTTTTTTTCATTTTCTTCCTCTTTTGTCAATTTATTTAACATTTTTCTGTTTAAATAATATTATAATACCACTTTTTATATTTTTTTATTAAGTAAATAATAAAAATAAGTATTAATAGTAAAATTATTTTACACTACAAAAAATATATTAAAAAAATATAATATTGTAAATATTATTTTTCTTTCTATTTTATTTCACGTCAAGACAATTATAATGAAAATTTTAAAGTAATTAACAATTACCAATAATATTTAATATTATTTCCTTTAAAATAATGCTAGTGGGTGGGTATTTGATTTTTGAGCCACAAACTCATGCCTTAAACGTTTGCACATGCATTCTAGGAACAGAATATAAGGGAGTATATTCTTTGAAAATCTAGGAAAAGCAATCCTCATCTTTCCGGTGATGATATCCACAGAGAGAAATTTAAGCAACTAAAATATAATAACTAATCATTGCTAAGATAACAGCACTACTATATTAAGATTTTAAAATTAAAATACTGTACAGAGAAGGAGGCCAAATTGTATTTCTCTTGCTTGTTTTTCTTTTACAAGTATACAGATTTTTTTATATAATAAATATGTTTTTTTAATAATTTATTAGGACTAAAAAAGAAAACAAAAAACAGAAAAATAAAAAAAAAAGAAAAAGAAAGAGAGAAATAGGGCAGGAGGACGAACACTCCTTAGCCACTATCTTAAATAAGTATATGTTCTAAATTACTTGGAGGATGAATTCAATCAGCATCCATTTGGGTCCAAAGTTTCGCCAAACTATCTACTACTCCGTTTGCCTCGCACTGGACTAGAGCGGACAGCACCATCAAATAAAAACTTTTTGAATCAAGATTTCACGTTCATCGGAGACTTTCAAATGGTTAACAAGGAAGAAAGCATCCGCCGAGTCCGTTTCACATTCAACTGATGTAACTCGCTGCTTATGTGCTATACAATAGCCCCACCAAATCGTCCAAAGTTCAGTCCTGAAAACACTAGTACCAAGGACTGAACCTGAGGAACCAAACATATACTGTCTAGAGCTATTCTTTAGGATACTCCCCTCATCGGCATACACACTCTCATCACAGTTCAGTTTCAAAGCCATCAGCTGGGACACACCAAGTTGTTATTGATGCATCGAAGAGATGATTATTAGCAAGGGCATTTGAAGGACACATGCAAGTCATGAACAAGCAGACGAGCCCGAAATGCCACCTCCAAAGCAAAGGAGACAGCACTATCCTCGCCAAGATTTACCTTTAGTCAATCCGCCATGCTCAAACCAAGAAACAAAGACTGGTGCGTAAACCCTAATAACAACTACATTGGTCGAGAGACGGTGCAGTCCTCAAGCAATGTAAGCGTTGTTTCAGCCAAGTTGCGCTGCTACCTAAGCTCAACAGTAGGAAGACAGGAATGAAGATACAACCATATAAGAAGCCGGATTTTTTCAGAAACCCGTAATTTCCAAACCAATTCCAGTTAAGAGTGGTGTCACAAAGAACTAATCTCTCCAAAACCCAAGTATATCCAATCTTCGTCGAATACATACAGCATAGAAGAGGGGATATCCACACCCAGCCTGGCTCTTGAGAGGAGTTCAGCTCACAGTTACAATTCAATATCTCTAGTTTGACGTTATCAGGGATAGTAGATTAGATACGCCAGAGATTAAAAAAATTGTTAAAAAACAATGTATCATTAATTCGAAGATCAACTTCATTATATCAATAATCTCCACCTTCAAACCCACCGCACCAGTAGGAAGCCGAAGATAGAACCAAAAAGAGTTAGACATAAGTCCACATGTCCAATTAAACCCGCTGCTTTTAAGGTAAATTTACAAGTATGAGACGAGGACACATTATTAACCAAGTCAAGCTAAGGAGAGAGCCCCTCTTCGTATATTTATGTCTCAAAAGGTGAGGTAATACTCAAAATGGTTCTAAAATTTGATTTTTTATTCAATTTAGCTTTTCAATTTTTAATTAATCCGAATTATATTCTAAAATTTTAAAGCATGTGATGCCTAGGCATCTTAAGCTAGTACAAGCCTTTTTCATTAGTTTTCATTTGGTTTTATGTACTTTCTTAAGCAATAAGTAAGCTTTGGATGAAAAATATATGCTTGTATTGATTCAATTAAACATTATTAATTATGTGCAATTTCATGAGATTTATGCAAGACTTACTTGATGCAATGAATGATGCATTATCTTATGATTATGGCAATACTTTGATGCATTTTGTTTGGTTGATGATAGATAAGAAGAAGCAAGGACAAAGAAAAAGCAAAGGAGACAATGTTGGTGGCCAAAGTTGCTGGCTCACCAACGTTACTACAAACGTTGCCTAAGGAGGAGGACTAAGCAACGTTGGTGGCCCTAGTTGGCTCACCAACGTTGCCACGAACGTTGCTTATATAAGGGTGAGCAACGTTGGTGGCCAAGATGGCTCACCAACGTTGCTACGAACATTCCATGATGATCTCATTTTCAATGGCACCCATGCAAGCTTATGAACGTTAGTTAACTAACGCCCATGTCAACGTCACTAAAAGCCACTCCTAATTTACTTCAACAAAGGTCAAAGCCCACATCCAAAGACTTGAAGATTGATTGGGAAAGTGTATAAATAGGATAGATTTTGAAGTAGAAAGAAGGCTGGGAAGCAGGGACCCTAATTGGGAAACCCTGATATCATTTTCTTTTGTACTTTTCTTTCTTTTACGGACTTTCTTTTCCTTTTTGTTTTGACTGAGCAATGATGAACTAAACCCCCATTTCATTAGAAGAGGAGCTCTATTGTAATTCTCATGATTAAATGAAATTCTTATTCTTTTCAATCCGCTTGTTGTAGCTAAAGGATATCTTCTATATTGATTGTGATTCACTCACTCCAGAAGGGGGTTTGAATCAATTGAATGCTTGTGTGAGCCTTGGAAGGGGAATCATAGGCATTAGAATTAGAGCTCTATCCTTCACAATTCTCTTGACCAGCACCATTCGAGAGGATTTGAGGTCTTGAGAATTTGTGTGGTTTATGGATAAGAGAATGCACTTAACCTCTTCTCATGACAATTAGATCAAGGAATTGGCAAGATTGATTGTGATTAGAGAGATTGGATTGCCAAGGAATTGGGATCCAATTAATTACAATCCGCCATAGATCTACTTCATATGATTGAGAATGAAGTTAATACCCATTTGATTCATGATCGATTATAATATCTCCAATCCCTAATGAATCTTTCTCTTTGATTTTCTTCAATTTAGATTACCTTGAATTCAATTTAATTGCAATTGTTTACTGCTTCTTTTAGTTTTCTCAACACCCAAGTCCCCCTTTACTTTTCATGCACTTTATGTTTCTATTGCCATTTATATTTGTGCCTTTACTTTCTTGCAATTTAAGATTCAAGTTATTTACATTTCTTGCAATTTAAGATTCAACTCATTTAAGTTTCTTGCACTTTAAGCTTTTGCCCATTTACTTTTCAATATTTAATTCTCTAGTCCTTTACTTTCTAGCATTTATGTTTCCAGTACTTTACATTTTGTTGCTCTACTTTCATTGTGGATTTACTTTCTGCTCATTCAATTTCACCAAACCCCTTTCAATATTAGCTTGACTAGACTCATCACCCAACTAAAATTGCTTGATCCATCAATCCCTGTGGGATCGACCTCACTCATATGAGTTTTACTACTTGACGTGACCCGGTATACTTGCCGGTAGTTTGTGCATATATGTTTTCCGTCCATCAGCGTGACTCAAGTTGGTCCCTCTATCCATTTTCATCACAGAAAAATAATGTGGCTCAATTAAACGATGTCATTTTACAATTTATGCATAAATGACATCGTTTTACTCCCCCTTTTTCTTCTTCCGCCTTAATGTCTGAACCTCTCACTTTCGTTGTCGCCGCCATTGCCATCACTTTCAAAACCTTCAATCTTTGATTCTATATGGCTTGGGAAGACTAGATGCCATCTGAAGTATAGAAGACGACTTCATAGGTTTGCCCAACTTGAGGGAAGTGAGGATTTTGTATTGCAATAGGATAGAAAGGTTGATGAAAGCTGCGACACTTGCAAAATTCCTAAAACTAGAGAGTATAAAAGTGTTTTGTTGAAGACAAAGGGTGGTGGTGGTGAGGATGTTGGAATTGGAAATTATTTCGGCCCAGCCCATCAGTGACCAGGGTCCGGGCATGAGCGGCCAACCCAACGGGTCGCTCAACCCGAGCTAGGAGGTGACTTGCCTTCATCTCCTCCACGTGGAACCTGGATAGCTAACAAAAGTTTCTAGGAAGGTAGACCTAGCCACAAGGGGTCCACCCGAATACGAACTATAAGAGGGGAGGGACCTACCCCTCCCACTGGTACGTTACCCTAATTCAAATACACCGCCTTCTTGTACAGACCCTAACTTGAGCATTGGAGTCCTTGCAGGTGGTTCTCACCCGTTGTCTAATCAACGACTAAACCAGGCTCCAGTTTCTCAGCTTGCGCTCAGGTCCTAACCTTCTCAAATCTCTGCTCCATCAACCCACCAACCTGATCCGTCAAGCAACCGAGCAGAAGAACATTGGCACCGTCTATAGGGACCTGATGTGAATAGATTTCCTTCTGGGAGAAGAAGGAGATAACGTGCGCGAGGTGGAAGAAACCCGCCTGATGAGTAGGTTAGCTTCCGTCGCGTCTTCCCATGAGCGCATAGGAGTAGGTTCCCGTAGAGACGACCCACCCTCTAGCTCCCACGAGAGACGCCCTTTTGGCGGCACTGGTGAAGACAACACAAAGATAATATAGGAACTGCGCCACTGGGTGCAAAACCTCGAAAGAGATTTAGTGGCGAGGGATCGCTATTGCCCAGAGCACGGAAGAGACTCTCATCGTAGTCTATCTCGCACCCAATCTCCCCCAAAGAGGTGGGAACCACGGGAAGGAGCCCCCAAAGAAACAACAAAAGAACACAAACTAACGCTCGATCACATACTACCCAAGACTGGTTGGAAGAACATGAAGAGACCCGCAGGGAGAGAGCGAGAAAATGACGGGACCTCATCATCAGGGGTGTGACCCCTTTCCATCCCTCGATCCTCAAGGTCTGGCTGCCAAAGAACTTTCACAAGCCTACGGACATGAGGTACGACGGGACCAAAGACCCACAGGAACACCTAATAGCCTTTGATGCCAAAATGAATTTAGAGGGTGTTGGTGACGCGGTCCGATGCCAAGCTTTCCCTGTAACACTGGCGGTCCCAGCAATACGGTGGTTTAATGCGCTCCCGCAAGAGTCCACTACAGCTTTTGCAAACATATCCCGCAACTTTTTGGCATAGTTCACCATACGCATTGCCAAGGCCAAACACCCAATCAACCTGCTGGGTATCACACAAAAAGCTAAGGAGCCGACCAGAAAATTTCTGGATAGGTTCAACGATGAGTGCCTAGAAATCGATGGGCTGACCGACTCCGTAGCCAGTCTGTACTTGACGAATGGCTTACTGAATGAAGACTTCAGGAAGCACCTTACCATCAAGCCCATCTGGACCATGCAAGAGATCCAGAATGTGGCCAGAGAATACATTAATGATGAGGAGGTTAGCCAACTGGTGGTGGCTAATAAGCGGCTACCGACCAGCCCACCTCCTCGCCAACCCATGTATGCAGATAAACCAAGAGAGATACCGAAGGAAGGGAAATCAGGGAAGCAGCCCAAGCCATTTTCTCGAGTGGAGAAGTTCACAAACTATACCTCCCTCACGGCCCTCACAGTGGAAGTCTATCAACAGATTGCGAACAAAGGCATCTTATCAAAACCCTAGCAGCTAAAGGACAAGACAGGCAGGAATAAAATCTTGTACTGTGGCTACTATAAAGGATTTTGCCACAAAACCCAAGACTGTTTCGACCTAAAGGACGCCTTAGAAGATGCCATTAGTGAAGGCAAGTTGACTAAGTTGCCCAGTTCATAAGAGAGCCGAGAAGAAGAGAACATGAACGATCTGAGGAGGACCGAAGCTGCACCGTGAAGCCAAGGCAAGTGATCAATGTAAATCCTTAAAATGCCCCGACGGTAGTCATTAATGAAAATCCTAACAATGCCCCGAGATGCACCCCCGAAGTCAAAATTGGTAGCAAAGAAGGACGCTAAGTCCTAACTGTGTCAACGAGAAATCCCAAAGCCCCATACAAGGAACCTCCCGCGATAACCTTCGACCCGAAGATCGGTGGTGCCATGATCACCCCAAGAATCTGCCCATGGTGATCACGGGCTTGGTTAACGAATTCTCGTTGACGCAGGAGCCGACTCCAATATTTTGTTCAAGAACATGTTTGACACCTTGGGGCTCAGAGAAGCCGACCTCAAGACCCACTAGCATTGGGTCATTGGTCTGGGTGACAATTACATAAGGTCGGACGAGATAATCTGTCTCCTAATCTGCATTAGAACCAGCAAAAAGAAGAGGTAGGTAATGGCGGAGTTTGTTGTTCTGAGAGACTCCACAGCCTACAATGTCATCCTTGGAAGAAAACCATCAATGAATTCTCAGCGGTCAAATACACCAAGTTTCTAATAATGAAGTTTGTGGCTGACAATGGATCCATTGTTTCCATCAGGGGAGACCTAAAAACGGCAATCGCTTACAATAATGCCAGTCTTTCTTTGAGAAAGAGGTCAAAAGAGGCATCTGGGGTGTTCCTGGCTGATTTAGATGCAAGAATAGACGACAAGTCAAGGCCAGAACCCCAAGGCGATCTAGAGAAATTTTGGGTTGCCAAAACGGCGAAAAAGTTCACTTTCATAAATAGAAACCTCTCGCATGAGCTAAAAGGACCCCTCATAGAGACTGTCAGAGCAAACAGTGACCTATTCTCTTGGACTCCGGCCGATATGCCAGGGGTAGACCCTAAGTTTATGTCTCACTGACTTGCCGTAAAGGCAAATGTTAAGCCGGTAGCGCAGCGGCGAAGGAAGATATCACAGGAAAGGGCTAACAAGGTGGCCAAACAGGCGGCTAACCTATTAGAAGCAAGATTTATTAGGGAACTAGAGTACTTGATGTGGTTGTCAAATGTGGAACATCGATGCCCTGGTAGACGTAGCAACAGGATACCATTTCCTAAGCTTCATGGACGTGTACTCTGGCTATAACCAAATCTCGATGCGTCATCCTAACGAGGAGAAAACGACGTTTATAATGCCAACTAAGACCTACTGTTATAAAGTAATGCCATTCGGACTGAAAAACGCAGAAGCTACCTACCAGAGGATGATGAACAAAGTTTTTAACATCATCGACAACTCAGTTGAGGTATATGTCGATGATTGAAGAGAGAACTTTTGTGTGGTCTAGAATTTATAATAAATTCCCGTTGCAAGTATAGCTTCTAAACCAACAAAAGTCCTTTCTTACAAAAGTTTTGTTTGTCACTTAAGCAAACCCAATAAAATTGATAACCGAGTATTTAAACCTCGGGTCGTCTTCTCAAGGAATTGCAGGGAGGTATGACTTATTATTGGCTATGAAAAAGGCAAAATTTTGGGTTTTTAAAGATGAGTAACAAGTAATTTAAATGGTAGGTAAAATAAATAAATAACTGTAAAATAAACTTTTGGCAAGGTATGAGAAATTGGAAGTCCTATCCTAGTTATCCTTATCAATGATGATGAAAATTGAATCTTAATTCCACTTAGTTAACCTTTGCTAGTGCAAGGGAAGGTCAAGTGACTAATTAAGTTGATCTTCAAATCTTAGTTAATTCCTAGGAAAAGATTGGGATTATAGAAGATCAAGCTAATTAGTAAAGATAGTGGTTATCGATCACGTTGAATCTAATAACTCCTGAGTTACTGATTTCTTAACCAATACCAAAAGGAGAAAAATCTAAATTATTTATATAAATAAAAGACAGCAATCATAAATCTGAAATACCTCAATTGCATTAATAAAAGCAGTCAAATCTAACATGGAGAAGTTCATAAGCCAAATAGGCAACATAAGTAATACAAGCATCAAAATATCTGAAAGTAAAAGAGAGATCAAAAGTAAAAGGAATATTGAACCTGGAGCGCAGAAAAATTGTAAGTTGAAATAATAAATCCTAAATTCTTTAAGAGGAATCCTAATCCTAGATCCTAAGAGAAAGGAGAGAGCCTCTCTCTCTGAAAACTACATCTAAATTGTAAAAAGTGTATTATGAAAGCATGATTATGAATGGATGCATTCCCCCATTTTATAGCCTCTAATATGTGCTTTCCGGGCCGAAAACTGGGTCAGAAACAACCCAAAAATCGCTAATTTTGAAATCTGGTACGTACAGGTCGCGGAAAAGTGATGCGGAAGCGCCGTCCACGCGTTTGCGTGGAATGAGATTCGCAGATGCGACATGGACGCGTCATCCACGCGTTCGCGTCACTTAACTTTGGAGCAGCTGTAGCAAATTATATATCATTGCGAAGCCTCGGATGTTAGCTTTCCAACGCAACTGGAACTGCGTCCTTTGAATCTCTATAGCTCAAGTTATGACCGTTTGAGTGCGAAGAGGTCAGGCTGGACAGCTTAGCAGTTTCTTCAACTTCTTGTATTCCTTCCACTTTTGGATGCTTCCTTTCCATCCTCTGAGCCATTCATGCCCTGTAATCCCTGAAATCACTTAATACACATATCAAGGCATCGAATGATAACAAGAGAGGATTTAAATAAAAGAAAATAAAAGGCAAAGAAGCATGTTTTCAGTCATAGCACAAAATCAGGAAGGAGAATGTAAAACCATGCAAATCATATGAATAAGTGGGTAAAGAGTTGATAAAAACCACTCAATTGAGCACAAGATAAACCATAAAATAGTGGTTTATCAATTATGTCTAGTAAAAATAGCTGAGCCGAGTAACCTAGTTGGCAACCTCGAAGTCATCTTCGAGGCGCTTCGGAATCACAACATGAGGCTCAAAACCCTTAAATGCGCATTTGCCATGGAAGCCGGGAAGTTTTTGGGCTTCATGATAACACAAAGGGGGGTAGAGGCCAACCCGGACAAATGTGAGGTCATCCTTAAGACAAATGTAGAGGCTGGCGGGGAGGCTCACAGCCTTATCTTGTTTCCTCAGAGCATCGGC
Organism: Arachis duranensis; assembly: GCF_000817695.3. Classification (NCBI taxonomy): domain Eukaryota; kingdom Viridiplantae; phylum Streptophyta; class Magnoliopsida; order Fabales; family Fabaceae; genus Arachis; species Arachis duranensis. The sequence goes on along the minus strand of NC_029774.3, from coordinate 96,157,246 downwards.
AGCAAAAGCCCTACCTTTCTTTAATCTGATGAAAAAGGGAATAGCCTTCGAAAGGACTCTGGCTTGTAAGGAGGCATTTAACCACTTCAAAAGAATACTTTCAGCATCCCCTGTTCTCGGCAAGCCAAAAGAAGGTGAACCCTTGTTCTTGTATTTGGCAGTGATGGAGCAAGCCATGGTGGCTGTCCTCATTCGAGAAGAAGACAAGATCTAGTAGCCAGTATATTTTATCAGTAAGGTGCTCCAAGGGGCGGAGCTAAGATACACCAAGCTGGAGAAGCTAGCCTATTCCCTATTGATCTCGTCTCGAAGGCTGACGCAGTACTTTCAAGGTCACCCGATCATTCTGAGAACTGACCAAGCCATTCACCAAGTTCTACAAAAACCCAACTTGGCAGGCCGCATGATGACATGGGCGGTCGAATTATCCTAGTACAACCTGTAATATGAACCTAGACATGCAATCAAGACCCAGGCAAGGTCAGACTTTCTAGTAGAAGGGACGGGGAATGCGCCCGGGAACACGGATACATGGTGGAAGCTCCATGTTGACGGAGTCTCCAACCAAGCGTTTGGGGGAGCAGGGATAATGCTTGAAAGCTCAGCGGGAGTGATTTATGAGCAATCAATCAAGTTCAACTTCCCGATTTCCAACAACTAGGCGGAGTACGAAGCCCTAATAGAAGGCTTAATTTTAGCCAAAGAGGTCGGCACATTGAAAGTTGAAGTCAACATCAATTCTCAAATTGTTACCTCCCAAGTCAACAGGAGCTACCAAGCCAGAGATTTCCCACTTAGGAAATATTGAGAGAAAGTGAAGAAGCTATGTAAGGATTTTGAAGAGGTACCGATTCAGCATGTACCCAAGGAAAAGAACGCCAAGGCCGACCTCTTGTCAAAACTAGCAAGCATGAAACCCAGCACGGGAAACCGATCTCTGATTCAGGGATTAGCAACGGGGCCATCGGTAGCCCTGTGCGTAACCCAAGTGCTGAAGCCTCCTTCATGGATGAATCTAATTCTTCACTTCTTGGAAGGTGGTGAACTCTGTGAAGATGAGAAAAAAGCTAGAGCAACGAGAAGAGAAGCAGCTAAGTATGTGGTGATACAAGGGCAACTTTATAAACGAGGACTCAACTAACTTGTGCTGAAAAAATTAAGGAAAATGTAGTCATCCAAATTGCACGTGGGACAAGCCCTCCCACAGTATGTATTCCTGATAAACCACAATTTGATGGTTTATTTCATATTGAAATGAGTAGATTTTATCAACTTAACCCACATTTATTCATTGAAATAGCAAGGTTTTGTGAATTTCTCCTAAATTGTGCTTAATATTAAAAATGTGCTTTTTTGGCCCTTAATTTGCTAAATTTAATTCACTTTTATCCCATTCGACGCCTTAATATGTTTGTTGAGTGATTCCAGGCTTACAAGACAAGTATGGATTGAAGAAGTGAGGACAAAAGCATGCAAAAGAGGAGGATTCATGAATGGAGTTTGGAGCTTTTCAGGGTCATGCGTGTGATGCCAGGGCATCTAGGCCAGTTTCACTGACCTTTTCTTTACTGTTTTAAGGTAGTTTCATGCATTTTCTTAGTGAATAAGGCAAGTTTTGGATGAAAATACACTTACACCTTGATTCAAGCAACTATTGTGAATTTCACATGATTTCATGAGGATTTTGCTAGAATTGAATGATAAATTGATGATGCATAATCTCATGACTTTGGCTAGAGCTTTGATGCACTTTATTTGCTTGATTTCAGGACAAAAGAAGCAAGGAAGAACCACGTTAGTGATGATTGGATTTTTGACGGTATAGAATTTCACAAATGAATTCTCGTTGCAAGTATAGTTTCCAAACCAATCAAAAATCCTTTCATACAAAAGATTGTTTGTCACAAGTAACAAACCCCTAATTTTATAAACCGAAGTATTCAAACCTCGAGTCGTTCTCCCTAGGAATTACAATAAAGTGTCTTGTCATTGATCGTGAGTTATTTTTGGGGTTTTGATAAGAGGCATGAAAGATAAATGACAAGAAAGTAAACTAACAACTATAAAAGGCTCTTGGCAAGGTGTGAAAACTGGAAGTCCTATCCTAGTTATCCTTCTCAATTGTGATGAGAATTGTTCATTGCTACCACTTAGTTAACCCTTACTAAATAAAGGAAAGTAAAGTGGATGAATTGACTTGAGCCACAA
>NC_029774.3:96154492-96154996 GCF_000817695.3 Arachis duranensis | reverse complement strand
TGAATTACCTCTTATTGAATTGAAAGAAAATGGAAGGAACAATAGTAGATCTACAATCAAAGTATAAGAACAACATAAAGGAAGTTACAACAGAGGAAGATGAATGTAACAACAAAGAATTGAAAGGTAGAAGTAGAAGAAAGCAAAGATTAAAACCTAGATCTAAGAACTAATCCTAATCCTAATCCTAATTCTAGAGAGAAGTGAGAGCTTCTCTCTCTAGAAACTACTTCTAAAACTAAACTATGACTAATGGTAACTAGATGCCTCATCCCTCTTCAATCCTTGGCTTAAATAGCATCAGAAATGAGTTGGATTGGGCCCACAAGGCTTGAGAATTCGCTGGCCCACGGATTGCATTAAGTGAACCAGGTGGCAGCAACGGCGCGTGCGCGTACTATGCGCGTGCGCGCCACCATACGTGTAGCAACTATGCCAAATCTTATATCGTTTCAAAGCCCCGGATGTTAGCTTTCTAACCCAACTAGAACCGCATCATTTGGA
>NC_029774.3:96133737-96154450 GCF_000817695.3 Arachis duranensis | reverse complement strand
TTTAAGTGCGAAGAGGTCGGCTTGACAGCTTTCCGGTTTTTTTATTTCTTCATGAGTTCTCCAACTTTTCATGCTTTCTTTCTTCATTCCCTTGATCCAATCTTTGCCCCCTAAACCTTAAATCACTTAACAAACATATCAAGGCATCTAATAGAGTCAAGGTGAATTAAATTTATCTATTTTGAGTCCTAAAAAGCATGTTTTCACTCTTAAGCACAATTAAAGGAGAATATACAAAACCATGCTAATTCATTGGGTAAATGTGAGAAAAGGTCTACAAAATACTCTAAATTCAATACAAGATAAACCGTCAAATTGGGGTTTGTCAACCTCCCCACACTTAAACCTTAGCATGTCCTCATGCTAAACCAAGAATGAAATAAGGGATATGACACTTATTCAAAGCAAAGAAACTATATGCATGCAACTAAATGCAAAAATGATTCTACCTACTTGGTTAAAAATAAATCAATCTCCAAGACATATATGCACAAGTAGGGCCAAGATCATATAACAATTCATGAGTCCTACCAATTGAAGTATAAACATGAAGTTCACATAGACTTGCAAGAAGAACGCTCGTGAAAGCCGGGAATTAAGGAATTGAGCATCGAACCCTCACTAGAAGTGTTTGCACTCTAGTCGCTCGGTGTTTGGGGTTGATTCTCTCAATTCTCCCCTAATAATGCTTTCCAAGATTTGTTTATCTTCTAACAATCAACAATTATTCAATGCATGCATACATGTATCATGAGGTTTTTTCTTTAGGTTGTAATGGGGCTAGGGTCAAGGTAGGATCATATATGGCTAGTGGACTTAGGATTTGAATCTTTGATTAAATTAAACTTTCCCACCTAACCTATATAATGACCTATACAATTACGTACTAATCTAACTACCCATTCCTCACTTTTTCACATACTCATGCATTTTCTTTTCATTTCACAACACTTATGCATTGATTCTTATTGAGCTTCACTTTGGGGCATTTTGTCCCATTTATTGCTTTTCTTTTTTTCTTTCTTTTTCTATATACATTTTTTTCTTTTCCTTTTTTTTCTTTCTCCCTTTTATTTCTTTTTTTCTTTTCATTTTTTTCTTTTTTTCTTTCAAACTATATACAAGAACATCAATGCATAAGGTCTATACATTTAATCAATACATGAGTATGTACCCAATTCCCCAATATAAAAATACAAAACACAAATACCCTTTTATCCCAACCAATGTCCCAAAATTTTCCCACTCTTGAATGACACTCACACTCACTAGCCTAAGCCAATCAAAGATCCAAACAAAGGACATTTATTTTTTTCGCTTTAAGGCTTGTAATGTGCTAAATTAAGAACAAAGTGGGTTAAGCGTAGGCTCAAATTGGCTAACAATGGTTGATAAAAGGTAGGCTATTTGGGTGAGTGAGCTAATGAAATGATGGCCTCAATCATATAAATGCATGAATACACAAAATAATGGACATAAAGAATCAAACAAATCAAAGATTACATTCATAGAAAGAGAATAATGCACACAAGAAGGAAAGATAAGTGGTTATAAGATGTAACCACACAATTAGGCTCAAAACTCACTTGCTTGTGTTCTTAGCTCAAAAACCATGTTCCAAAATACATTCTTTCAAGCGAGTTCCACAAAGTATTTTTTCAAATTGGTAGGGTGCCCTAAAACGGTTTCTTGGGAAAGAAATCATCACCCTAACCAAGTAGTCCTAATAAGAAGAGGGTAGTAAAATATGTACAAATTCTAACTAACATGCAACCTATCATGCAAATGCAATAACTAACTAACATTGGTGTTCAAAAAGAAAATTGTTACCCATGGAGATCGGTTAGACGACCTCCCCGCACTTGAAGATTGCACCGTCCTCGGTGCATGCAAAGAAGAGCAAGGTGGACGGGTTGCTACAATTGATGAGCTCCTTCAGAAGGTTGCACGGAGGACTTGTTTGTTGCCCCATGTAAAAGCTTTTCCTTTCTCCCTCCATGGTGGCCAACCTAAAAGGAAAGAAAAGGAAAGAAAATTAAGCCTACAACAAAGATATCAAAGTAAGTAGAACATAGGCGGAGGCTAATGCCAAACAAGAGTATGATTCTCTACTACATGGTAGCTACAACATGTGAGTGAGAAATCAATATAAGAAAAAGGCATATCAACTGATACTTGATGCAAGAGTAAAGTTAAAGCATGAAGAGTATATTGAGCATCAAGATCAAATAAAAAGAAGTGGGTCATGAAAGACAATATGAGGTCATATCAATGCACAAGGACACAAGGGTCATACAAGATGAAGCATTGATTTAAAAGTTTCATCACCCAACAATATCAAACAAGTCAAGAAGCACCAAAATAATGCAAGGAATCCTCAACAATTGAGTAGGAAGATGCAACACCATTATTAAAATGACTTAGAAAAAAAAAATGAAAACATGCTACAAAAACTAAATGAAAATGGGAAGAGTAGAAGTATGCGAATGTGATAAGCAAAAGAAAATGGAAGGGGAGAAAAAACTCTTTTCTTTTTTTTTTTATTTTTTTACCGACGCGTGCGCGTCATGCACGTTTACGCGTCGATGGGTATATTGGTCGAAGGACGCGTACACGCCAGGTGCGCGCACGTGTGCGTCGAGTTAGGCCGGAGGCATAATGTTGGCCCAAAAGTGGCACAACTCTCGGGTAAAAGTACCAGGAGTGTGGATCGTGCAATCGACGCGTGCGCGCACAGTGTGCGTGCGCGTGCATTGCAAATTTAAGATCATGTGCGCGTACGCGCCAGGTGCGCGCACGCGTGCATAGACTTGTGCCTTAGGCCCAATGTTCGCACAGTGCAGGCCTAACTCTCGGGTTTTTTGGCTGGAGGTGAAATTTTGCATCCACGCGTACGCGTACAGTGCGCGTCCGCGTGGATGGTCGAAAAATGCTCAGGTGCGCGTACGCATTATGTGCGCGCATGCGTGGATGGTGTTCTGTTTTTCAAAAATTTTTTTCTAAGTTCTTACACCAATCCAAGCCTTTCAATCCTCCAAATAGCTACCAAAACACCCTAGAACCTTATTCAACATACTATACTACTAACTAAACTCAATAAAACAATAAAAACAAGAAATTAAACTAATTCTACCAATATTTACAAAAGATAAAAATGAAAATGAGAATCTACCTACAATGGCAACTCTAAGTCACTTATTAACAAAACTAAAAGAGTATGGAAAGAGTTTACCATGGTGGGGTGTCTCCCACCTAGCACTTTTATTTATTGTCCTTAAGTTGGACTTATGGGGAGCTCCTTATCAAGGTGGCTTGTGCTTGTACTCATCTTGGAATTCAAACCAATGCTTGGTTCTCCATTGTGCCCCAAGATTCTTCATGGATTGAGCCAAGTCTTGATGGAGTTTTTCACAAGCTTAGGGCTCCCAAAGTTGATCCTCTTCTTGTAATCCGGGATCCCACACTTTGTTTTCACACCCGTCTTGAAGTTGATCATCATTATTAGTCCATCCAGGTGGTAAACAAGAAGAATCCTCTATGAAGTGTCCAACAATAGTAAGGTGAATTCTCTATACAGTGGCCAACAATCCTCCTAGACCCATCTATTTGAGCACTACTCCAACCTTTATATCTCACGTTTGATGCATCAACCATAATAAGCCTTGATTTGCAACGCCCACCACAAAACCTTTTCCGCTTATGCTTCATCCCACAAACTTCCCTAAGTTGGCCATCCGTTTCAAGCAAACCATATTCAAGTGGGATAATGAAGCTAATAGAAATGAATTTCACCCACTTAAATGAAGATGTAGATGGCAACCTAGGCAAAGATGCTTCCAAAGTTCTTGACAAAGCATAACCAACCCTCGTTATTCTATTTCTAGGGACTTTCACCTCTTCACAAGATCCCTTGATCTCAATCCTTTGTTCAACAATTTTATCTAAACCTTTTCCTTTACTCAAATCATAATAGGGAGGGTGAGAAAAATTTACCTCCTCAACGCTTTCAAATCCAACCGGAGAAGGTTCTTCATGCTCAAAGGATTCTTTACCACTAAGACTTGATGCTTGATCTTTATCACCAAGGGAACTCAATCATGGGAGTTCCTTAAGTGTTCAAGCATTGGGAGGCTAATTGATTTGTTACCGCATCCAAGGCGGCCATGAAATTTTGCACATCCCTTTTCATCTCTTCTTGCCTTTGAACAAGAACACCAAGGGTTTCATCCATTAGAGGTTGGGGTGGGTGGAAGGGTTCCTCATTTTGGGGGAAGGGTTCATAGTAGGAAGATGGTTCTTCTTGGTGGAGTTGTGGTGGTTCAATGTTTTCTACTCTTTCCACTTGTTGCACAACACACTCCATGGTTGCTTGAAATTGATCCAATGCTTATTTGAGAGGATCCCTTGACTCTTGTTCCTCTTGGATAATATGATTAGGATCATGTGGCTCTTGGATCAATGGATAAGAATATTCTTCCATGGGAGGTTGTGGTGGAAGGTAGAATTCATCTTGTGGTTGAAAATTTTCATTTATTGGAGGTGGTTCATCTTGGTAATAATATGGAGGAGGTGGCTCTTGAAAATGTTGATGTTGGAGTGGTGGTGGCTCTATGTGTGGTTCATATTGCTCATATGGTTGTTGGTAGGATGGATATGGATTAGGGTCATATGAAGGTGGTTGGTAAGAAGGGGCTTGTGAGTATGGTTGAGAGTTATGTTGAGGATATGGATCATAGGCATATGGTGGTGGTTCTTGAAAGTCACAAGGAGATTCACCATAGCCATTGGGTTGATATGCATTAAAGAATGGCTCTTTTTCATAGTGCATTGGTGGAGGTTGTTGCCATGAGGATTGATCATATGCATATGGCTCCTCCCACCTTTGGTTATCCCATCCTTGATACACATTATCATTATAGCTCTCATCACCTACAATATAATTGTAATCATACTCATAGGCAGCCAAAGTGAGAATTCATGCTAGCAAGAGAGGGCAAAAACAAAAAATAATAACAAATAAAGAGAACAAACTAAAAACTAACAAAGAAGCAAAAAGCAAACATATTCACAATATTCACATATATACAATAACCAATAACACAACACCATTACAATTCCCCGGCAACGGCGCCATTGCAATCTAATTAACGTGACCACTAACGTGGAATGGTAAATAGCTTACAACGTTAAGGAGAAAAGTGATCACCAATAACGCCTGCGAAGCCATCATAAGCCCACGTTAATTGCCATGTTAACTAAGTTAACGTGGTAGTTAACGTGGAGACAAAAGAAAGCTCCAACGTTAGTGGTAAACGTGAACACCATTAACGTTCCAAGAATTGGCAATGAGCCACGTTAAGAGTCACGTTAACTTAGTTAACATGAACTCTAACGTGGAAGAGAGGAACAATCCCAACGTTAGTGACACTCACCTTTGTCACTAACGTTGGATCAACTAGCATTGCCCACGTTAGTGGTCACGTTAAGACCACTAACGTAAAAGTTAACGTAGAGCTGAGATTGATGAGCCAACGTTAGTGACACTTACCTTTGTCACTAATATTGGAAGATGGCATTACTACCACATTAGTGGCCACGTTAACTTAGTTAACGTGAGCTCTAACGTGGAGAGTAGGGGCACTTTGAGCGTTAGTGACAAAGGTAAGTGTTACTAACGCTCTCGAAGGTGAGGCATAACCATGTTAAGAGCCACGTTAGTTATACTAACGTGAACTCTAACGTAGGACAAAGGGTTATAAGCCAACGTTATTGGGAAAGGTGAGTCCCAATAACGCTAGCAAAGATTTACAAGGCAACGTTAGTGGTCACGTTAGTGCCACTAACATTGGAGTTAACGTAGGCTATATGGGGTTGGAACGTTAGTGAAAATTGTGATTGCCACTAACATTCTCGAACCCACAATGTCACTTAACGTTAACTTCACTAACGCCCTTGCCTAATTCATACTCTTTGCAAGCTGGGCCCACTAAAGATTGGAACTGCTTCAACTCAAGATCCAAAGCCCACATCCAAGACTTGAAGAAATCACTAGAAGATCAAGAGGAGTAGTATATATAGGAGTAGTTTTGAACTATAGAGGAGCTTGGCACTTTGGAGAACTACTCCTTGTATATTTACTTTTCTGCACTTTTAGCTAGGATGTATTATTTTCTGCCATTTTCCATTTCTAGTGCTATGAACAACTAAATCCCTTTCATTGGGTTAGGGAGCTCTGTTGTAATTTGATGGATCAATTATAGTTTTCATTCTCTTCTTCTTTCTTCTCTTTTGATTTACTAGAAAGCTTTCGATCTTAATTCAATTGGTTAGTTGTCTTGGAAAAGAAACTCTCCATAATTGGATCTCCTCTGAGCCTTAGAAAAGGGATGAGGAGATCGTGCTAGAAATGCTTTCTCATGTTGGACCAAATTGGGGTCTGGGTGGATATAGTGACATGTAATCCTCCTAACACTTTGATTTGGAAATACATGTGGTATAATCAGTGACTATACTTCATCTCTTCCCATGAGCAATTAAATCAAGGAATTGGGCAATTGTTCAAGCTTAGAGAGATTGGATTACCAAGGAATTGGAATCTAATCACCTAAGATTGCCAAGGAGATCAATAGATGCATTGATTGAGGAAGAGATGAAAATGAACTTGATCCGGAGAATACAACATCTCTTGAGCCCAATGAATTTCCCATTTCTGATCTTACCCATTCTCTTTATTTTCTGTCATTTATTTTCATGCTCATTACCCCAAATTCCAATTTAAGATTCTGCACTTTAATTTCTGCTATTTACTTTTCCATCATTTAATTTTCTGCAATTCTCAAACTACACTCTGTTTAGCTCAACTAGCATACTCTTCCAACTAAAGTTGCTTGACCAATCAATCCCTGTGGGATTCGACCTCACTCTATTGTGAGTTTTTACTTGACGACAAATTCGGTATACTTGCCGAATGGAAATTTATTGAGAGACAAGTTTTCGTGCATCAAGTTTATGGCGCCGTTGCCGGGGATTGATTTTGTATCAACAATGGTTAAGTTGGAAGCTCACTAGATTGAGCATTTTTCCTTTGTTTTTTTACTTTATTCAGTCATTTATTTTCACTTTGTTTAACTTCTTCCTCATCCTCTATACCCTCTCTATTTTTCTTTCTTTCTTTGTTAGTATCTACAATTCTGCTCACTAACCCACTAACTATTTGATAATTTACATCACTCACACTAACAATCACTCTAACAAGAATAACCTCTTCATTTTATCTCTTGCTGCGTGTTGTGTTAGTTGTATGACAGGGAGAAGAGGGGGAACCTCAACTTCCTTCAATTCAGAACCTGAGAGAACCCTCTGGAGATTAAGGAGGGAAGCAAGAGGGAAAGGAGTTGTTGGTACTGAGGAAGAGGAAGAGTACTTTGAACCCAACATGGAAGAGAACTTGGAAAATAATCATGAAGAAGAAGCTCACAACCATGCTAGAGAAGGCCCTGCAAATTATGCTGGGCAAGAAAGGAGACTTCTAGGCTCCTACATCAATCCAAATCCATGAAACTGTGAAAGTAGTATCCAGAAGCCCACCATACATACCAACAACTTTGAACTAAAACCCCAGCTCATCACCCTTGTTCAGAACAACTGCTCATTTGGAGGAAGTGCTCAAGAAGACCCCAATCAACATCTAACCACCTTCTTGAGAATTTGTGACACTGTGAAGTCTAATGGAGTCCACTCGGATATCTATAGGCTGCTGTTGTTCCCTTTTTCACTCATGGACAAGGTATCCAAGTGGCTCGAATCCTTTCCAAAGGAGAGTTTGACAAATTGGGAAGATGTGGTGAAAAATTTTTTGGCAAGATTCTACCCTCCTCAAAGAATTAACAGGCTGAGAGCTGAGGTGCAGACTTTTAGGCAATAAGATGGTGAGAATCTCTATGAGGCATGGGAGAGGTTCAAGGACTTAACAAGAAGATGCCCACCAGATATGTTCAATGAATGGGTGCAACTTCACATTTTCTATAAAGGTCTTTCCTATGAGTCAAAGAAGGCTGTAGATCATTCATTAGGGGGCTCTCTAAAAAAGAAGAAAACCATTGAAGAAGCCATAGATGTCATTGAAACAGTAGCTGAGAATGACTACTTCTATGCCTCTGAAAGAAGTAACACTCGAGGAGTAATGGAGCTGAACCACGTGGATGCATTGCTAGCTAAAAATAAGATGATCACCAAGAAACTAGCAGATCTCACCAAGAAGGTGGAGGAAAACCAAGTTGCAGCAGTCATCACTTCATCACCAACTCAAGAAGGAGTGAATATAGGATTGGGAACAAGCCAACTATGTTGGAAACTTACCTAGACAAATCCATGACCCATACTCCAAAACCTACAACTCTGGATGGAGAAATCACCCCAATTTGGGTTGGGGAAATCAACAAGACCAAGGTCAAGACCAGAGATGCCATAACCTCAACTCCAACAACAATGTAACTCACCAACATACCTCACAAAGATCCCATCAACACACACCTAACCACCTTTCTCAACCACCTAATCTCAACCCACCATCACTAACAAAGGATAGACTTTCAAAGATTGAGACTCTACTTGAAAATCTATGTAGAGAAATTCAAGATAGTAAAGCTTTCCGGGAAGAAGTGCAATCCAACATGCAGAATCAAGATGCTGCCATCAAGAAACTTGAAACACAGATTGAGTTCTTATTCAAGCAAACCCCTGGACACAATAATTACAGCAACATTAACTCAGCACCAAGGGAGGAATGTCAAGCCATCACCCTCAGAAATGGGAAGGAATTGAAGGAGATCCACAAGAAACCACCAGAGAAGAAAATGGATGAAGAAGACAAGGGACAAGAGGGAGCTCGAATCTCCATCCCTATGTCACACCAAGAAGGAGAAGCGCTCAAACCATGCCTTTCAAAAGCTCCATACCCCCAGCAGTTGCAATTAAAAAAGAGGGGAGAGGATAACCAATTCTCAAGATTCTTGGAAATCTTCAAGAAACTACAAATAAACATACCCTTTGCTGAAGAAATAGAGCAAATGCCACTCTACGCCAAGTTCTTGAAGGAATTGATGACCAAGAAGAGAAGCTGGAAGAACAATGAAACTGTGGTACTCACCGAAGAATGCAATGCCATCATCCAACACAAATTACTCCAGAAATTGAAGGACCTTGGGAGCTTCCAAATCCCTTGTATCATAGGGAAAATCACAGTGGAAAAGGCTCTGTGTGATCTAGGAGCCAGTTTAAATCTAATGTCCTTGGCAATGATGAAAAAAATGAAGATAGAGGAAGCCAAACCAACAAGAATGGCCCTGCAACTAGCAGACAGATCATTCAAGTTTCCCCATGAAATAGTAGAAGACTTGTTGGTGAAGGTGGAAGACTTCATCTTTCCAGCAGATTTCGTAGTATTAGACATGGAGGAAGGAGCTAAGACTTCCATCATCCTGGAAAGGCCATTCTCGGCCACTGCTGGAGCCATTATTAATGTCCAAAAGGGTGAACTGGTCCTTAGATTACATGAGGAGAAAATGACATTCAATGTGTTTAAGGCCATAAGTTACCCACACAACTCATTGGGAGAATGTATAAGGTTAGATTCGGTGGAGGCTTTGGTGTAAGAAACTCTTGAAGAAAAACTTGAAGCAGTAACAGAAGAAGAATTAACATCAAGCGAAGAGGATGCAGCCGCTGAAATGTATGTTCAAGGCACACTAGAAGAAAAGGATGAAAGAAAAGAAGTACCCAAACTTGAGCTGAAGACACTGCCACCCACTCTCAAGTACGCATACTTGGGAGAAAATAGAAGTTATCCAGTGATCATAAACTCAGCCCTCAGCCAAGAACAAGAGGAAAGGTTGCTTCAAGTTTTACAAAAACATAGGGATGCCATTGGATGGACACTTGCTGACTTGAAGGGAATCAGCTCAGCCATATGCATGCATAAGATACTTTTGGAGGAGGATGCCAAACCTTCCATTCAGCCCCAAAGAAGGTTAAATCCAGCTATGAAGGAAGTAGTGCAGAAAGAAGTCATGAAGTTGTGGCAGGGAGGAGTAATCTATCCAATATTAGATAGCCCATGGGTCAACCCAGTTCAAGTGGTTCCCAAGAAAAGAGGAATCACTGTGGTGCCTAACGAAAGAAATGAGCTAATCCCTACAAGAACCGTCACAGGATGAAGGATGTGTATTAACTATAGAAAGCTCAATGAAGCCACAAGAAAAGATCATTTCCCACTCCCCTTCATGGATCAGATGCTGGAAAGACTTGCAGGACATGCATACTATTGTTTTTTAGATGGTTATACCTGCAACTTTTCAACGCTGCATGCTTTCCATCTTCTCAGATATGATAGAGAAGTTCATTGAAGTTTTCATGGATGACTTATCAGTATTCAGAGATTCCTTTCCTAATTGCCTAAACCATCTTGCCTTGGTATTAAAAAGATGTCAAGAGACCAACTTAGTCTTGAATTGGGAAAAGTGTCACTTCATGGTGACAGATGGAATAATCTTTGGCCATAAAGTCTCTAACCAAGGCATTGAGGTAGACAGAGCTATGGTAGAGCTAATTGAAAAATTACCTTCACCAAGTGATGTCAAGGCAATTAGGAGCTTTTTGGGACATGCTGGTTTTTATAGAAGGTTTATTAAAGATTTTTCAAAGATAGCCAAACCCTTAAGCAATCTCCTAATGTCTGATACACCATTTATCTTTGATGAGAAATGCATGCTAGCATTTGAAAACTTGAAAAAGAGGCTATCCTCTGCCCCTATCATCACCCCACCTGATTGGAATCTACCATTCGGATTGATGTGTGATGCATCTGATTTCGCAGTTGGGGCAGTGTTGGGACAGAGAAAAGAGAATTTGGTGCATATCATATACCATGCCAGCAAGGTCCTCAATGATGCTCAACGGAATTATACCACAACTGAAAAGGAGTTGCTGGCAATAGTTTTTGTATTTGACAAATTTAGATCATACCTTATTGGCTCTAAAGTTATTGTTTTCACTGATCACACAGCATTCAAATATCTATTTGCCAAACAGGAATCAAAACCAAGACTAATTAGATGGATCTTATTATTGCAGGAATTCAACATCGAGATTAGAGACAAAAAGGTGTGGAGAACAAGGTAGCAGATCATCTATCCAGAATCCCTTGTGAGAAGGATGATACCCATGATACAAGTGTAAATGAGTCTTTCCCGGATGAACAGTTAATGATGGTTCACAAAGCACCCTGGTTTGTACATATTGCAAATTTTAAGGCAGCCGGTGACTTACCCCCTGGAATCAACAAATATCAAAGAAGAAAACTCATCAATGATGCTAAGTATTTCATTTGGGATGAACCCTATCTCTTCAAGAAATGCTCAGATGGAATCCTTATTAGGTGCATCTCAGAAGAAGAAGGACGAGAGGTCCTATGGAGTTGTCATAGTGCTAGCTATGGAGGTCATTTTGGAGGAGAAAGAACTTCCGCAAAGGTACTGCAATGTGGGTTCTTTGATGAGCGGATAATTTATACGTTTTTTGGCATTAGGTTGTTTTTAGTATGATCTAGCTACTTTTAGGGATGTTTTCACTAGTTTTTATGCTAAATTCACATTTCTGGACTTTACTATGAGTTTGTGTATTTTTCTGTGATTTCAGGTATTTTCTGGCTGAAATTGAGGGACCTGAGCAAAACTCTGATAAGAAGGCTAACAAAAGACTGCTGATGCTGTTGGATTCTAACCTCCTTGCACTCGAAATGGATTTTCTTGAGCTACAGAACTCCAAATGGCGCATTCTCAACGGCGTTGGAAAGTAGACATCCAGAGCTTTCCAGCAATATATAATATTTCATACTTTATTCGTGATTAGATGACGTAAACTGGCGCTCAATGACAGTTCCATGCTGCATTCTGGAGTCAAACACTAGAAATACGTCACGAACTAGAGTTGAACGCCAAAAACACGTTACAACTTAGCGTTCAACTCCAAGATAAGTCTCAGCTCGTGTAAAGATTAAGCTCAGCCCAAGCACACACCAAGTGGGCCCTGGAAGTGGATTTATGCATCAATTACTTACTTCTGTAAACCCTAGTAGCTAGTTTAGTATAAATAGAACTTTTTACCAGTGTATTAGATGTCTTATCTTGGATTGTATTATTCGGTCTTCTGATCACATTTGGGGGCTGGCCATTCGGTCATGCCTGAACCTTCATCACTTATGTATTTTCAACGGTGGAGTTTCTACACACCATAGATTAAGGGTGTGGAGCTCTACTGTACCTCAAGTTTCAATGCAATTACTACTCATTTCTATTCAATTCCGCTTGTTCTTATTCTAAGATATTTGTTGCACTTCAACATGATGAATGTGATGATCCGTGACACTCATCATCATTCTCACCTATGAACGCGTGACTGACAACTACTTCCGTTCTACCTTAGACCGGGCGGATATCTCTTGGATTCCTTAATCAGAATCTTCGTGGTATAAGCTAGAATTGATGGCGGCATTCATGGGAATCCGGAAAGTCTAACCTTGTCTGTGGTATTCCGAGTAGGATTCCGGGATTGAATGACTGTGACGAGCTTCAAACTCGCGATTGTTGGGCGTGATGACAAACGCAAAAGAATCAAGGGATTCTATTCCAACATGATCGAGAACCGACAGATGATTAGCCGTTCTGTGACAGAGCATTTGGACCATTTTCACTGAGAGGATGGGATGTAGCCATTGACAACAGTGATGCCCTACATACAGCTTGCCATGGAAAGGAGTAAGAAGGATTGGATGAAAGCAGTAGGAAAGCAGAGATTCAGAAGGAACACATCACCTCCATGCACTTATCTGAAATTCCCACCATTGAATTACATGAGTAACTCTATCTTTATTTTCTGTTTATTATTTATTATTAGTCGAAAACCTAATAATTGATTATTATCCGCCTGACTGAGATTTACAAGTTGACCATAGCTTGCTTCATATCAACAATCTCCGTGGGATCGACCCTTACTCACGTAAGGTATTACTTGGACGATCCAGTGCACTTGCTGGTTAGTTGTGCGGAGTTGTGACGAAGTATGATTCACGTTTGAGAGCGCTACCAAGTTTATTGGCACCATTGTTGATGATCACAATTTTGTGCACCAAGTTTTTGGCGGCGTTGCCGGGGATTGTTCGAGTATGGACAACTGACGGTTCATCTTGTTGCTCAGATTAGGTAATTTTCTTTTTTTTATTTTAAAAAATTTTTCAAAAAAAATTTATCCCTATTTTCGAAAAAATTTTAATTAAAAATAAATTATTTTATGGCTTCAAAACTTTTAAGGATGGATTCCAGAGTTTCATGAAGCATGTTGAATCCAAGCTGGCTGTAAAGCCATATCCAATTTCTTTTGAACGGAGGCTTCCTCTTCACATGCTTGAACTATGTATGCTAAAGCTTGGCTGGCTATTATGCCATGGCCAACCCTTGGATTGGAGCTTTAGATTAACATTGAAAGATTCCTGGAATTCTTATTAAAAATTTTGAATCTTTTAATTTCTTTTCCTATATGTTTTTTTTCCGAAAAAAATAAAAGAAAATACAAAAAAATCATAAAATCATAAAAACAAAAAATATTTTGTGTTCTTGTTTGATTTTTGTGTCATGTTTTAAGTTTGGTGTCAATTGCATATTTATCTTGTCTTTGCATTTTTCGAAAATTCATGCATTCATAGTGTTCTTCATGATCTTCAAGTTGTCCTTGGTAAGTCTTCTTGTTTGATCTTGATGTTTTCTTGTTTTGTATCTTTTATTGTTTTTCATGTGCATCTTTGCATTCATATTGTCTAAGCATTAAAGATTTCTAAGTTTGGTGTCTTCCATGTTTTCTTTGCATCAAAAATTTTTCAAAAAATATGTTCTTGATGTTCATTGAAGAACTGAAGATTGATGGTTCAGAAGTTATAGTAAACTCTCGTTGTAAGTATAGTTACTAAACCAGGCAATCAACCTTTCTTACAAACGTTTTGGTTGTCACAAGTAACAAACCCTTTTTAAAATTGATAACCGAGTATTCAAACCTCGGGTCGTCTTCTCAAGGAATTGCAGGAGGTATGTTCTTATTATTGGTTACGGGTTTTGTAAATTGGGGTTTTGAAAGTGGGGAACAAGTAAATTGAAGGACAAATAAAATAAATGATTAACTATAAAATAAACTCTTGGCAAGATATGAAAATTCGGAAGTCTTATCCTAGTTACTCCTATAAGAATGGAAATTAATCCCACTTAGTTAACCTTTGCGTAAGCAAGGGAAAGTCAAGTGAACTAATTGGTTGGATTTTCCAAGTTCTAGCCAAATCCTAAGGAAAGACTAGAGTTAGTGGAATTCCAGTTAATTAGCCGACATAACAATCAATCATGAATAGTTGGTAACTCAAGAGCTTCCAGTTAATCAATTAAAGCCAATAATATAAAAAGCTAAATAAGAATCTTAGATTTGAAATGCCTCAAATTGAATTAATAAAAATATCAAAAGTAACATGGGCAGTTGTAGCCAAATAAAGAAGTTGAGTTAAACATAGAAATCTATAAATTAAATTGAGAAAATAAATAAAAGGAACATTGAACCTGATATGAAGATGAAATAATCCTGAAGTGAAAAGAAATCCTAATCCTAAAATAATTTCTAATCCTAATCCTAATCCTAAGAGAGAGGAGAGAGCCTCTCTCACTAAAAACTACATCTAAATCATGAAAAGTAACTAATTGGCAAGCCCCCTCTGAATGGATGCATTCCCCCACTTTATAACTTCTAGTCTGTGCTTTCTGGACTTGGATTTGGGCCAAAAAGGGCTTCATAAATCGCTGGGAGTATTTTCTGTAATTTCTGGTGCGTGGCCTCTATCGCGCGTCCGCGTAGGTCATGCGGCCGCGTCATCTGGAGTTTTCCTTGTCACGCGGTCGCTTCAGTCATGCATCCGCATCATATGCGTTTTGCTTATGGCGCGCGCTTGCGTCAATCACGCGGTCGCGTCACTACCATTTCGCGCTGGCACGCGGCCGCGTTATCCATGTGATCGCGTTGCTGCAAGTTTCTTCAAAAACTCCATTTTGCACTTTCCTTCTATTTTTGTATGTCTCCTTTCCATTCTTCAAATCATTCCTGCCTTAGAAGATCTGAAAATACTTAACACACAAGTCACGGTCATCGAATGGCAATAAAAGGTAATTAAAGTTAATATTTTTAAAGGCTAGGAAACATGTTTTTCACATACATCACATAATAAGGAAGGGGAAGTAAAACCATGTAATTAACATGAATAAGTGAGTGAGGGATTGAATAAATCATTCAAATTAGGCACAAAATATATCATAAAATATGGGTTTATCATTCATCATGATCTTCAAAGTATTCTTGGTGTTCATCTTGACATTCATAGTGTTCTTACATGCATCATGTGTTTTGATTCATAATTTTTATGTTGTGAGTCATATTTGTGTTTTTCTCTCTCTTCATTAAAAATTTAAAAATAAAAAAATATCTTTTCCTTATTTTACTCCTAATGTTCAAAAATTTGAGTTGACTTAGTCAAAAAGATTTTAAAACTTAGCTATTTCTTATAAGTCAAGTCAATTTTTCAATTTTAAAAATCCTATATTTTCAAAACTTTTTCAAAAATCAAATCTTTTTCATTTTTATCTTATGATTTTCGAAAATTTAAAAATATTTTTCAAAAATCTTTTTCTTAATTTTATCTTTATTTTTGAAAATTATGCTAACAATTAATGTGATTGGTTCAAAAATTTGAAGTTTGTTACTTTCTTGTTAAGAAAGGTTCAATCTTTAAATTCTATAATCTTATCTTTTAGTTTCTTGTTAGTTAAGTAATTAATTTTAATTTTAAAAATTAAATCTATTTTATCTTATCTTTTATATCATATCTTTTTCAAAATTTTATCTTTTTTCAAAAATTTGATTTTAAAATATCTTTTCTAACTTCTTATCTTTTCAAAATTTGATTTTCAAATCTTTTTCAACTAACTATTTGACGTTTTGGTTGTTTCTTATCTTTTTCAAAACCACCTAACAACTTTTCTCTCTTTAATTTTCGAAAATACTTCCCTCTTTTTCAAAAAAAAATTCATTTTTTAATTAATTAATTGTTTTAAATTTTAATTTTAATTTCATTTCTTATCTTTATTTTCGAAAATCATCTAACTCCTTTTCAAAATTTAATTTCGAAAATTTCTCCCTCTCTCATCTTTTCCTATTTATTTATTCATTTACTAACACCTCTCTTCACCTCTCTTCATCTCAAATCACTGCCCCTATCCTTACCCTTGTGTTTGGATTCTCCTTTCTTTATTCCCTTCTTCTTCTACTAATAATAAGGAACCTCTTTACTGTGACATAGAGGATTCCTCTTCTTTTTCTGTTCTTTTCTCTTTCATATGAACAGGAACAAGGAAAAAGGCATTCTTGTTGAAGCTGATCCAGAACCTGAAAGGACTCTAAAGAGGAAACTAAGAGAAGCTAAATTACAACAATCCAGAGACAACCTTGCTGAAATTTTCGAACAAGAAAAGGAGATGGCAGCCGAACCCAACAACAATAATGCAAGGAAGATTCTTGGTGATTACACTACACCTACTTCCAAGTTTGATGGAAGAAGCATCTCAATTCCTGCCATTGGAGCCAACAATTTTAAGCTGAAACCTCAATTAGTTGCTCTAATGCAACAGAACTGCAAGTTTCATGGACTTCCATCAGAAGATCCGTACCAGTTCTTAACTGAGTTCTTGCAGATCTGTGAGACTGTTAAGACTAATAGAGTAGATCCTGAAGTCTACAGGCTCATGCTTTTCCCTTTTGCTGTAAGAGACAAAGCTAGAGCATGGTTGGACTCTCAACCTAAAGATAGCCTGGACTCCTGGGATAAGCTGGTCACGGCCTTCTTGGCTAAGTTCTTTCCTCCTCAAAAGCTGAACAAGCTTAGAGTGGATGAAGCTTGGGAAAGATACAAGCAGATGACCAAAAGATGTCCTTCTGACATGTTTTCAGAATGGACCATGATAGATATATTCTATTATGGTCTATCTGAGTTCTCTAAGATGTCATTGGACCATTTTACAGGTGGATCCATTCACCTAAAGAAAACGCCTGCAAAAGCTCAAGAACTTATTGACATGGTTGCAAATAACCAGTTCATGTACACTTTTGAGAGGAATTCCGTGAATAATGGTACGCCTCAAAGGAAGGGAGTTCTTAAAATTGATGCTCTGAATGCCATATTGGCTCAGAACAAAATGTTGACTCATCAAGTCAACATGATTTCTCAAAGTCTGAATGGATGGCAAAATATATCCAACAGCACTAAAGAGGCATCTTCTGAAGAAGAATCTTATGATCCTGAAAACCCTGCAATGGCAGAGGTAAATTATATGGGTGAAACTTATGGAAACACCTATAATTCATCATGGAGAAATCATCCAAATTTCTCATGGAAGGATCAACAAAAGCCTCAACAAGGCATTAATAATGGTGGAAGAAATAGGCTCAGCAATATCAAGCCTTATCGATCATCTTCTCAGCAACAGACAGAGAATTATGAACAGAGTACCTCTAACTTAGCAAATTTAGTTTCTGATCTGTCTAAGGCCACTTTAAGTTTCATGAGTGAAACAAAGTCCTCCATCAGAAATCTAGAGGCACAAGTGGGCCAGCTAAGTAAGAAAATCACTGAAACCCCTCCTAGTACTCTCCTAAGCAATACTGAAGAAAATCCAAAGAGAGAGTGCAAGGCCATTGATATACTCAACATGGCCGAATGCAAGAAGGAGGGAGAGGACGCGAATCCCAATGAGGAAGATCTCATGGGATGTCTCTCAAGCAGGAAGGAGTTCCCTATTGAGGATCCAAAGGAATCTGAGTCTCATATAGAGACCATAGAGATTCCATTAAATCTCGTTCTGCCATTCATGAGCTATGAAGATTATTCTTCCTCTAAAAAGGATAAAGATGTAACTGGAGAGCAAGTTGCTCAATATTTAGGAGCCATCATGAAGCTGAATGCCAAGTTATTTGGTAATGAGACTTGGGAAGGTGAACCTTTCTTGCTCATTAGTGAACTTGATACATGGGTTCAGCAAACTTTACCTCAAAAGAAACAAGATCCTAAGAAATTCTTAATACCCTATACCATAGGCACCATGACCTTTGAGAAAGCTCTGTGTGACCTAGGGTCAGGCATAAATCTTATGCCACTCTCTGTAATGGAGAAACTGGGGATCATTGAGGTACAGCCTGCCTTATTCTCATTACAATTGGCAGACAAGTCAGTAAGACAAGCTTATAGATTATTAGAGGACGTGTTAGTAAAGGTTAAAGGCCTTTACATCCCTACTGATTTCATAATCTTAGACACTAGGAAAGAGGAGGATGAATGCATCATCCTTGGAAGACCTTTCTTAGCCACAGCAGGAGCTGTGATAGATGTTAACAGAGGAGAATTAGTCCTTCAATTGAATGGGGACTACCTTGTGTTTAAGGCTCAAGGATCTTCTTCTTTAACAATGGAGAGGAAGCATGAAAAGCTTCTCTCAGTACAGAGTCAAACAGAGCCCCCACAGTCAAACTCTATGTTTGGTGTTGGGAGGCCACAACCAAACTCTAAGTTTGGTGTTGAATCCCCACAACCAAACTCTAAGTTTGGTGTTGGGACTATACAAACATTAACCTGATCACTCGTGAGGCTCCATGAGAGCCCACTGTCAAGCTATTGACATTAAAGAAGCACTTATTGGGAGGCAACCCAATTTTTATTTATCTAATTTTATTTTTTATTTTATTGTTCTTTTATGTTTTATTAGGTCCATGCTTATGTGGAGTCACCGAAAAAATACTAAAATTAAAAACAGAATCAGAAACAGCAGAAGAAAAATCACACCTGGAGGAAGGACTTACTGGCATTCAAACACCAGTAAGGAGTATCTGGCTGGCGTTCAACACTAGAACAGAGCATGGATCTGGCGCTGAATGCCAGAAACATGCAGCAATCTGGCGTTTAAACGCCAGGATTGCACACTGAGGAAAGCTGGCGTTCAACGCCAGAAACATGCTGCAGATGGGCGTTGAACGCCCAGAACAAGCATAAAGCTGGCATTGAACGCCCAAAACAAGCATCAATCTAGTGTTTAAATGCCATAATTGCATGCAAAGGCATTTTACACGCCTCATTGGTGCAGGGATGTAAATCCTTGACACCTCAGGATCTGTGGACCTCACAGGATCCCCACCTACCTCACCTTCTCTCTCTCCATTCACGGTCATCCCTTCTGTTTTTCATTCACCACTCACATCCATCCACTCTTCCCCATACACCCTGCCTACCTTCAAAATTCAAAATCTCTTTCCCACTCAATCCCACCCATATAGCCGAATACACACATCCCTCCATCTCCTCCATATCTTCTTCTTCTTCTTCTATTATTTCTTCTTTTGCTCGAGGGCGAGCAACATTCTAAGTTTGGTGTGGTAAAAGCAGAGCTTTTTTGTTTTTCCATAACCATTGATGGCACCTAAGGCCAGAGAAACCTCTAGAAAGAAAAAAGGGAAGACAAAAGTTTCTACCTCCGAGTCATAGGAGATGGAAAGATTCATTTAAAGGGTCTATAGCTCAGTGGTAGAACATTTGATTGCAAATTAAAAGATCCCTGAGATGCCTCAAGGGATGCATTTTCCTCCAAATAACTATTGGGAATAACTCAACACTTCCTTAGAAGATTTGAGTTACAAGGTGGATCAATTAAGGGTGGAACATCAAGAGCACTCCATCATTCTCCATGAAATTAGAGAAGATCAAAGAGCAATGAGGGAGGAGCAACAAAGGCAAGGAAGAGACATAGAAGAGCTCAAGGATATCATTGGTCCTTCAAGAAGAAGACGCCACTAAGGTGGACTCATTCCTTGTTCTTATTTCTATGTTTTTCGATTTTTATGCTTCATGTTTATCTATGTTTTGTGTCTCTACTTCATGATTATTAGTATGTAGTAACTATGTCTTAAAGCTATGAATAATTCCATGAATCCTTCACCTCTCTTAAATGAAAAATGTTTTTAATTCAAAAGAACAAGAAGTACATGAATTTTGAAATTATCCTTGAATTTAGTTTAATTATATTGATGTGGTGACAATACTTTTTGTTTTCTGAATAAATGCTTGAACAGTGCATAATTTTGATCTAGTTGTTTATGAATGTCAAAATTGTTGGCTCTTGAAAGAATGATGAACAAAGAGAATGTTATTGACAATCTGAAAAATCATGAAAATTGATTCTTGAAGCAAGAAAAAGCAGTGAATAGCAAAAGTTTGCGAAAAAAAATTTTAGAAAGAAAAAGAAAAAGCAAGCAGAAAAAGCCAATAGCCCTTAAAACCAAAAGGCAAGGGTAAAAAGGATCCAAGGCTTTGAGCATCAATGAATAGGAGGGCCCAACGAAATAAAATCCAGGCATAAGCGGCTAAATCAAGCTGTCCCTAACCATGTGCTTGTGGCATGCAGGTCCAAGTGAAAAGCTTGAGACTGAGTCGTTAAAGTCGTGATCCAAAGCAAAAAGAGTGTGTTTAAGAGCTCTGGACACCTCTAACTGGGGACGTTAGCAAAGCTAAGTCACAATCTGAAAAGGTTCACCCAGT
>NC_029774.3:96118844-96133717 GCF_000817695.3 Arachis duranensis | reverse complement strand
AAAGTGCTTAGGGCCACGGCCAAGACTCATAAAAGTAGCTGTGTTCAAGAATCAACAAACTTAACTAGGAGAATCAATAACACTATCTGAAATTCTAAGTTTCTATAGATGCCAATCATTCTAAACTTCAAAGGAGAAAGTGAGATGCCAAAACTGTTCAGAAGTAAAAACCTACAAGTCCCGCTCATCTAATTAGAATTAATAATTGATATTTTGAAATTTATAGTATATTCTCTTCTCTTTATCCTAATTTATTTTTAGTTTCTTGGGGACAAGCTACAATTTAAGTTTGGTGTTGTGATGAGCGGATAATTTATATGCTTTTTGGCATTGTTTTTAGGTAGTTTTTAGTAGGATCTAGCTACTTTTAGGGATGTTTTCATTAGTTTTTATGCTAAATTCACATTTCTAGACTTTACTATGAGTTTTTGTATTTTTCTGTGATTTCAGGTATTTTCTGGCTGAAATTGAGGGACCTGAGCAAAACTCAGATAAGAAGGCTGACAAAGGACTGCTGATGCTGTTGGATTCTGACCTCCCTGCACTCGAAATGGATTTTCTGGAGCTACAAAACTCCAAATGGCGCGCTCTCAACGGTGTTAGAAAGTAGACATCCAGAGCTTTTCATCAATATATAATAGTCCATACTTTATTCGTGATTATACGACATAAACGGGCGCTCAACTCCAGTTCCATGCTGCATTCTAGAGTCAAACGCCAGAAACACGTCACGAACCAGAGTTGAACGCCAAAAACACGTTACAACTTGGCGTTCAACTCCAAGATAAGCCTCAGCTCGTGTAAAGATCAAGCTCAGCCCAAGCACACACCGAGTGGGCCCCGGATGTGGATTTATGCATCAATTACTTACTTCTATAAACCATAGTAGCTAGTTTAGTATAAATAGAACTTTTTACCAGTGTATTAGACGTCTTGTCTTGGATTGTATTATTCAGTCTTCTAATCACGTTTGGGGGCTGGCCATTCGGCCATGCCTGAACCTTCATCACTTATGTATTTTCTACGGTGGAGTTTCTACACACCATTGATTAAGGGTGTGGAGCTCTGCTGTACCTCAAGTTTCAATGCAATTACTACTATTTTCTATTCAATTCCGCTTGTTCTTATTCTAAGATATTCGTTGCACTTCAACATGATGAATGTGATGATCCGTGACACTCATCATCATTCTCACCTATGAACGCATGACTGACAACTACTTCTGTTCTACCTTAGACCGGGTGCATATCTCTTGGATTCCTTAATCATAATCTTCATGGTATAAGCTAGAATTGATGGCGGCATATGGGAATCCGGAAAGTCTAACCTTGTCTGTGGTATTCCGAGTAGGATTCCGGGATTGAATGACTATGATGAGCTTCAAACTCGCGATTGTTGGTCGTGATGACAAACGCAAAAGAATCAAGGGATTCTATTCCAACATGATCGGGAACCGACAGATGATTAGCCGTGCTGTGACAGAGCATTTGGACCATGTTCACTGAGAGGATGGGATGTAGCCATTGACAACGGTGATGCCCTACATATAGCTTGCCATGGAAAGGAGTAAGAAGGATTGGATGAAAGCAGTAGGAAACCAGAGATTCAGAAGGAACACAACACCTCCATGCACTTATCTGAATTTCCCACCATTGAATTACATGAGTAACTCTATCTTTGTTTTCTGTTTATTATTTATTATTATTCGAAAACCCAATAATTGATTATTATCCGCCTGACTAAGATTTACAAGATGACCATAGCTTGCTTCATACCAACAATCTCCGTGGGATCGACCCTTACTCATGTAAGGTATTACTTGGATGATCCAGTGCACTTGCTGGTTAGTTGTGCGGAGTTGTGACGAAGTGTGATTCACGTTTGAGAGCACTAACAAGTTTATTGGCGCCATTGTTGATGACCACAATTTCGTGCACCATTCTTCTGGCCCACTATCTTCAAGGATGCTAATGAATTGATGAGAAGATGCAATGAGTGCCAAAGGGATGGCAATCTGCCCAAGAGAAATGAGATGCCACAGCAATACATTCTAGATCTTGAACTGTTCGATGTATGGGGGATCGACTTCATGGGACAATTTCCACCCTCATATTCGAACAAGTATATCTTGGTGGCAGTAGATTATGTATCTAAGTGGGTGGAAGCCGTGGCAACCCCAACTAATGACAACAAGGTAGTCATAAACTTTCTTCGAAGGAATATCTTCACCAGATTTAGAGTCCCACGAGCCCTCATCAGTGATGGAGGGAGCCATTTCTGCAATAGACCATTGGAAATCCTACTCCTAAGATATGGGGTGAAGCATAAGGTTGCCACACCTTATCATCCCCAAACAAGTGGGCAAACAGAGATATCTAACCGAGAGTTGAAAAGGATCTTAGAAAAGACTGTGGGGATATCAAGAAAGGACTGGGCAAAGAAGCTAGATGATGCTCTTTGGGCATACAGGATAGCCTTCAAAACACCAATTGGGATGTCCCCATATCAACTGGTATACAGCAAGGCCTGTCAATTGCCATTAGAGCTGGAGCATAAGGCCTCCTGGGCTCTTAAAACACTGAACCTAGACAGCACCGCTGCTGGTGAAAAGAGGGTTTTGCAACTTTAAGAAATGGAAGAGTTTAGGTTTCAAGCCTATGAAAATACCAAGATTTATAAGGAAAAAGCAAAAAGGAGACATGATCTTAACCTGGCACCAAGAAGTTTCGAAGAAGGGCAATATGTGCTTCTTTACAACTCCAGACTAAAACTCTTTCCTGGGAAACTCAAATCAAGATGGTCGGGGCCCTTTCTAGTCACAAAAGTCTCACCTTATGGACACATAGAAATCATGGAAGAAGGCTCAAAGAGGAGATTCACTGTGAATGGAAAAAGACTTAAACACTATTTGGGCAGCATAGGGGAAACCCCCAAACAGAAGTATAACCTCAACTAAGGAAAGAACCGTCGAGCTAGCAACACTAAAAAAGCGCTCGGTTGGGAGGCAACCCAACCTGAGGTAATTCTCTTTTCATGAGTCTTTCAATAAAAATTTCAAGTTGGATTCTCTGTAGTGTGAGGAGCTATGTTTGGTGTTACACACCAGAAACAATTCAAGAGTGAATATAGGACTCTAAGTTTGGTGTTCCACCAAAAACTCCAGCTAAAGAGTGCATTACAACCCTTCAGTGGTGAAATATTGCTCTAGCAACCAGAGAACTTACTTGGCAGAAGTTTAACCTCTAATGCATAGTTTATCTTTTTAACTCATAGTTATTTCTTAATAAAAAGCACACAAGGTTTCTGCATGCATTCAATTTATTGAAGTAAGCAAAGAACTAAGTTTGGTTTTCACACACCAAATTAAGTTCAGAAGCTCACAAGCATACATGCATGCTGACCCTTTTTTCAAGAGCTTGGGGAAACAAGCAACTCTCAATAGTGTTGCAGGAATTCAATCAATCTTAGGAAATGATCATACCTCATCATCCGAGGAAACAGACAAGAATGCAAATGCTAGGATGAGAATACCAAGGAAGACATCATGAGGTTGTATCAAACTATCTCGAAATGCAAAACTCTAATTGAAAAATGATTGAATAGAACCTTCATACTCTGCTTGTTCCTTTTTATTCACACCCAAGTGTGCTAGTCTAATGTCCTTTCTAAATGTTCATCGTTCTTACTTGTATGCTTGTCCTTTAAGTTAATCAAAAAGAAGATGCTATGAAAAGAACAAGAGTGAAGTTATTTCGTGAAGCAGGTTCTCAATGTTTGTGGTAGGATGATTAGTAAGCTAAGTTGGTTCACCAAACAAGGAAAGAAGGCAACTATCTACCCTGAATCCTATGCTTGAAACACATCCTATGAGACTAACTAAATAATAAGATCCCAATAAGAAAAGAGAAAGAGTAATAAAAGTAAAAAGGAAAGAAACACAATAAGAAACAATGCTAGGCACCAAGGGTTTTTAGATTGAGGCATGTGTCTGTGGTGTTCATGTGCAAGGGATATGCTTGGATGAATAAGCTCTTAGGGGTGCCTCATCACTTGGTAACTTGGATTAACTAATCCAGGATTATCAGCTGAAAGTCCACTATCAAGAGTGACCCTTGCTACAGAACACTTAGTAACCCAAAGAGGTGCTGGACACCAAGGTCTCAAGAAAGAAAAATAACAAACCATGTGCCTGTGGTGTGTATGTATGAGGAAAAGAGACTTGGGGGAGTAAGTCCGTAGGGGTGTCTTAACACCTAGCACCTTGAGCCAACTGGTTCGGGAGTGTTGGCTGAAAGCTTATCATAAAGAGTCGCCCTCTTACAGAGCACTTAGCCAAAAGAAGTATGTAATAAACTTTGGACAAGAAGAAATGATCAACAATTAAGAAGTCTCAAAGGATGTAATCAAGAGAGTGACCAAGGATTTGATAAAGGCCTGAAACCTAGTAAATGAAAGAACCTAAGTTACTATGCATGAAACCCCATAAACCAGGAATTCTACTTCTATATTATCTTCTTGCTCTTTCATTCATTTTTCCTATGTTTCAGTACTTGCTTAGGGACAAGCAAGCTTTAAGTTTGGTGTTGTGATGCCAGGGCATCTAGGCCAGTTTCACTGAAATTTTCTTTACTGTTTTAAGGTAGTTTCATCCATTTTCTTAGTGAATAAGGAAAGTTTTAGATGAAAATACACTTACACCTTGATTCAAGCAACTATTATGAAATTCACATGATTTCATGAGGATTTTGCTAGAATTGAATGATAAATTGATGATGCATAATCTCATGACTTTGGCTAGAGCTTTGATGCACTTTATTTGCTTTATTTCAGGACAAAAGAAGCAAGGAAGAACCACGTTAGTACTCACGTTAATCTAGTTAACGTGACCACTAACGTGGAATGGTAAATAGCTTGCAACGTTAAGGAGAAAAGTGATCACCAATAACGCCTGTGAAGTGATGCCAGGGCATCTAGGCCAGTTTCACTGACCTTTTCTTTATTGTTTTAGGGTAGTTTCATGCATTTTCTTAGTGAATAAGACAAGTTTTGGATGAAATTACACTTACACCTTGATTCAAGCAACTTTTGTGAACTTTGCATAATTTCATGAGTATTTTGCTAGAATTGCATGATAAATTGATGATGCATAATCCTATGACTTTGGCTAGAACTTTGATGCACTTTAATTGCTTGTTTTCAGGGCAAAGGAAGCAAGGAAGAACTACGTTAGTATTCACGTTAACATAGTTAACGTGAACACTAACGTGGAATGGTAAAGCTTGCAACGTTAATGAGAAAAGTGATCACCAATAATGCCTGCGAAGCCATCCAAAGCTCACGTTACTTGCCACGTTAACTAAGTTAACGTAACGTGGTAGTTAACGTAGAAGAAAAAGAAACTCCAACGTTAAGAGAAAACGTGAACACCACTAACGTTGGTGAACTTGGCAATGATCCACGTTAAGAGTCACGTTAACTTAGTTAACGTGAACTCTAACGTGGAAGAGGAAAACAAAAGCCAACGTTAGTGACACTCACTTTTGTCACTAACGTTGGACCAACTAGCATTGCCTACGTTAACTTTCACGTTAAGACTATTAACGTGAAAGTTAACGTGGAGTTGAGATCAAAGAGCCAACGTTAGTGACACTCACTTTTGTCACTAACGTTGGAAGATGGCATCACTACTACGTTAAGAGCCACGTTAACTTAGTTAACGTGAGTTCCAACGTAGAGAATATGGCATTTGGAGCGTTAGTGACAAAGGTGAGTGTCACTAACGCTCTCGAAGGTGGATCACACCTACGTTAAGAGTCACATTAGCTATACTAACGTGGACTCTAACGTAGGAACAAAGGGGTACTAAGCAATATTAATGGGAAAGTGATTTCCATTAATGTTCGTGAAGGGGTACAAGCCAATGTTATTGGGAAAAGTGAGTCCCAATAACGTTGGCAAAAATTTGAGAAAGCAACGTTAGTGGTCACGTTAAGACCACTAACGTTGGATTTAGCGTGGATGTATGAGGGTGGAACGTTAGTGGAAAAAGTGAATGCCACTAACGTTCTCGAACCCACAATGGCACTCAACGTTAAAATCTTACTAAATACCCAAGCCTAATTCATATTTCTCTGCAAGTTGAGCCCACTCAAGATGAGAACTGGTTCAACTCAAGATCCAAAGCCCACATCCAAGACTTGAAAAACTCACTAGAAGATCAAGAGGAGTAGTATATATAGGAGTAGTTTTGAACTATAGAGAAGCTTGGCACTTTTGGGAACTACTCTATATAGATTTACTTTTCTGCACTTTTAGCATGGATTCTTCTTTTCTGCCATTTTCCATTTCTAGAGCTATGAACAACTAAACCCCTTTCATTGGGTTAAGGAGTTCTGTTGTAATTTGATGGATCAATTATAGTTTTCATTCTTCTTCTTCTTTCTTTTCTCTTGATCTTACTAGAAAGCTTTCGATCTTAATTCAATTGGTTAGTTGTCTTGGAAAAGAAACTCTCCATAATTGGATCTCCTTTGAGCCTTGGAAAAGGGATGAGGAGATCATGCTAGAAATGCTTTCTCATGTTGGACCAAATTGGGGTATGGGCAGATATAGTGTCATGTAATCCTCCCAAGACTTTGATTTGGAAATACATGTGGTATAATTAGTGACCACACTTCATCTCTTCCCATGAGCAATTAAATCAAGGAATTGGGCAATTGTTCAAGCTTAGAGAGATTGGATTGCCAAGGAATTGGGATTCAATCACTTAAGATTGCCAAGGAGATCAATGAATGCATTGATTGAGGAAGAGATGAGAATGAACTTGATCCGGAGAATGTAATATCTCCTGAACCCAATAATTTCCCCATTTCTGATCTTACCCATTCTCTTTACTTTCTGCCATTTAATTTCATGCTCATTTCCCCAAATCCCCATTTAAGATTCTGCACTTTAATTTCTGTTATTTACTTTCCAGTCATTTAAATTTCTGCATCTCAATCCAAATTCTGTTTAGCTCAACTAGCATATTCTTCTAACTAAAATTGCTTGACCAATCAATCCCTGTGGAATTTGACCTCACTCTATTGTGAGTTTTACTTGATGACAATTCGGTATACTTGCCGAAGGGAAATTTGTTGAGAGACAAGTTTTCATGCATAAAGTTTATGGCGCCGTTGCCGGGGATTGATTTTGAATCAACAATGATTAAGTTTGAAGATCACTAGATTGAGCATTTTTTCTTTTTGTTTATTTGATTCAGTCAATTTTCTTTTTTAATTTCTTCCTCATCCCCTGCACCCTTTAAATTTTTTTGTTTTTTCTTTCTTTATTTGATTACAATTCTGTTCACTAACCCACTAACTGTTTGATAATTTGCATCACTCACACTAACAATTACTCTAACAAGAATAGTTTCTTCATTTTATATCCTGTTGTGTAATCTGTTGGTTGTATGATAGAGAAGAGAAGGAGTTTCAATATCCTTTGATTCAGAACCTGAAAGAACCCTTTGGAGACTAAGAAGGGAAGCAAGAGGGAAAAGGATTATTGGTGCTGAGGAAGAAGAAGAAGAGTATTTTGAACCCAACATGGAAGAAAATATGAAGAACAATCATGAAGAAGAAGCTCATAATCATGCAAGAGATGGCCATGCAAACCGTGCTGGGCAAGAAAGGAGAGTTTTAGGATCCTATATCAATCCTAATCCAGGAAACTGTGGAAGCAGTATTCAGAAGCCCACCATACATGCCAACAATTTTGAGTTAAAACCCCAGCTCATCACTCTTGTGCAGAATAATTGCTCATTTGGAGGAGGTGCTCAAGAAGATCCTAATCAACATTTAACCACTTTCCTGAGGATTTGTGATGCTGTGAAGTCTAATGGAGTCCATCCAGATGTCTATAGGTTGCTCTTGTTCCCTTTTTCACTCAGGGACAAGGCATCCAAATGGCTTGAATCCTTCCCAAAGGAGAGCTTAACTAATTGGGAAGAAGTGGTGAACAAGTTTTTGGCAAGATTTTATCCTCCTTAAAGGATCAATAGGCTAAGAACTGAGGTGCAAACTTTTAGACAACAAGATGGTGAGACACTTTATGAAGCATGGGAGAGATTCAAAGACCTAACAAGAAGATGCCCACCAAAGATGTTTAATGAGTGGGTTCAACTTCACATCTTCTATGAAGGGCTTTCCTATGAGTCAAAGAAGGCTGTGGATCATTCATCAGGAGGCTCTCTAAACAAGAAGAAAACTGTTGAAGAAGCCATAGATGTCATTAAAATAGTTGCTGAAAATGACTACTTCTATGCCTCCGAAAGAAGTAACACCAGAGGAGTAATGGAGCTGAACCACATGGATGCATTGTTATCTCAAAACAAGATGATAACCAAGAAGCTAGCAGATCTTACTAAGAAGGTGGAGGAAAACCAAGTTGCAGCAGCCATCACTTCATCATCAGCTCAAGAAGGAGTAAACATAGGAGAATAATGTGACTGGGAGCAAGCTAATTATGTTGGAAATTCACCTAGACAAGTCCATGATCCATACTCCAAAACTTACAACTCTGGATGGAGAAATCACCCCAACTTTGGATGGGGAAACCAACAAGACCAAGGGCAAGACCAGAGACGCCACAACCTCAATTCCAACAACAATGCAACTCATCAAAGTACCTCACAGAGATATTACCAACATCCATCTAACCAACCTTCTCAACCACCTAATCTCAACCCACCATCATTAACAGATGATAGGCTCTCTAAGATTGAGGCTCTACTTGAAAACTTATGCAGAGAAGTCTAAGACAACAAAGTGTTTAAGGAAGAAGTGCGAGCCAATATCAAGAACCAAGGAGAAAACATCAAGAGATTGGAGTCCCAAGTAGGGTATCTATCTCAACAAATTCTCAAACCCACTGATGGATTCCCTAGTGATACAGAGAAGAATCCAAGAGGTGAAACATAGAAAGTGAGATGGGAAGAATGCAAAATGATAACCACAAGTGATGAGGGGAGTATGAATGGAGTAGAACACCTCCAAAATAATCAAAAGGAAAGCCAGGAGGAAGGAAGCTATACAACTCAACCTACATCCAAGGAAGAGCTGAAGAAGAAGGAGGTATTGAACCTATATGCACCTTTTCCTCACAGGCTAAAAGGTGGTGTAGCAGGGAGAATGTATTCAAGGTTCCTTGATATGTTTGCATCACTTGATGTAAATATACCATTCATTAATGCCCTCCTGCAAATGCCTTTCTTCATCAAGTATATAAAGGAGCTACTAGCCAGAAAAAGTCCATTGAAGGGTGGACAAACCATAAAGATGAACAGGGATTGCAGCGCTCTCATTCAACCAGGGCCACCCACAAAGAAGGAGGATCCAGGGAGTTTCCACATTCCTTGTGCCATAGGAGAAACAATAATTGACAAAGGGCTTTGTGACTTGGGAGCAAGCATCAATTTAATGCCTCTCTCCCTCATGAAGAAGCTCCGAATCAATGAACTAACTCCTACTGATATAATTATTAGATTGGCTGACAAAACCCAAAAACAAGCAATAGGAGTGGTTGAAAATGTGCTGGTGAAGGTTGGGAGCTACTATCTTCCCACAGATTTTGTTGTTCTGGAAATGGATGAGAATCCTATTTACCCCATCATTCTGGGAAGACCATTCCTAGCCACAGCCAGAGCACTCATAGATATAGAGAAAGGAGAGTTAGTGTTGAGAATACATGACGAGCAGCTCAATTTCAATGTCTTCAACCTCTTACAAGAAGCAAGTCAAGAGAACAAGGAATCAAGAGAAGAGCAGAATGAAGCACTGATGCAAGAAACAAGCAATGAAGTACAAACAACACAACTAGCAATCCCATTGGTTGGCAAGCCATATATTCAAGAAGAACCTAATTTCAAGGTAACCCAAGGGGAGTTAAGCCCACCAGAATCATGCAAAGCTAGCAACAAGGAATCCTTAGAGAAAGAGTCTATAGAAAACAAGACAACATCAATGGAAACAAGGAAGAAAGTACCTAGAAGATGAAAAAACAAGAAGATACCTACAGAAGATTTCTCCCCAGGAGATGAACTTCTCAACAAATCCACTGGAGGCAAACACACTGCAAGAGGGGCGGATTTCAAGCACCACCAACCACCTTGACAAGGGTCAACCGTCAAGCTAATGACGTTAAAGAAGCGCTTTATGGGAGGCAACCCATGATTCTTATCTCTTCTTCTAAGTTCTTTAGTGTTAGTAATAAAGTAAGAGCATGAATTTCAAAACAACTTGACAAACATTTCAGAAAATTCGTATATGCAACATATAGTGAACAACAAGTTTGGTGTTCAAGGTACATCAAGATGGCATGAACACAAATTATGTCAATTTGGGCTGAGAATCTTGATGTAAATCCTTGAACACCACATGATCACAAACTAAGTTTGGTGTCGCTAATGTGCATATATGAGCATTAAGGGAGTCAGTTGTCTTGTCTTCATGAAGATCATACAAAAAAAAATTTTATTTTTTTTCCCGATAGCTAATTCATATTTTAAATCTTCCCACCAAAATTTCAATTAACTTTCTGTATTCCTTTTTGTCATATATAGGAAATGAAAAAGAAGGGGATTGAAGTAGATTGATGGAACAACTAATGGAAGGAGGTTCGGCCATTTTAGTCAAGGGGGTTATACACTTGTCTTCAAGGAGATCCCCTTGGAAAATGTTGTCATGAAAGGATGAGAAAGGGTCATCTTGAAAACCGAAGAAATCAGTTCATAAATATGATGATCCTTGTGCTCACCTTGCACCAAACCCCAATCGTTCACTATCAAGGCCGTGCCATTGATCAACACCATTCAACTATCACCACCAGCCTATATTAAGAACCCTCACCAATCTAGCCCCTCTCAAATATTCATCCAACCCACTTCTCTTCCTTCTCTCAAAACACATTTCTCCAAGACACATTCTGCCTCAACCCAACCGAACTCTATCTTCAAACCCCTAATCTTTACTATCTTTGCAATTCAATTCTCACTCATGACATCATCAAGTTTCAAGAGGCGAAGAGGAAAGGAACCAATGCAGTAACCTTCCTTCGACGCCGGGAGATTCAAAACAGCCTTCCATGAGCTCGAGTTTGAAAGAATAAAGGACAAGAAGATACTGCCCGAATTAACATTCCAGTTCAATGAAGATGAATGTCCACAAATTTGGGAGAAGATTGAGAAAAGGGGTTGGCAAAAGCTCACTAACCCGGAAGCAAGGGTAAATGCAACTCTCGTCAGGGAATTTTATGCAAATGTGGTTAGAGAAGACAAGAATATAACCCCCACCTTCAAAAGCTATGTAAGAGGAACAGAGGTAGATTTCAATCCAAATGCTATAAGTAGAACTCTTCATTTGAAATCACCATAATTTGTTGAGCTCGGGTACCAAGAAAGAATGAACAATGGCCTCGACAATGATGAATTGGAAGAAATTGTAGGTGACATATGCATTGTGGGATCTGACTGGGAAAGGTATTCGGATATGAGGCCCCGGTTCATCAGGAAAGGAGACCTCATCCCAGAAGCCAAGGGATGGTTTGAGCTTGTGATGATCTATCCTTCCAGCCGCAAACAATTCTGAGGTCAATATTGCTTGAGCTACCATGGTACATTGTTTAATAAAGGGTGGAAGCATCAATGTGCATGAAATTATAGCTGAAGGAATCCAAGAATCAGCCGAGAAGAAAGATTCGGGTGCTAGACTTTGGTACCCCAGCACCATCCTTAGATTATGCATGAAAGCCAAGGTAGTCTTTGAAGATAGCAATCCAACTTGGGTAGGTCTTGGGAGATCACTTACACTCCAACGCATAACCCATGTGACTCCAGCTCAACAGCAAAAAAGACCCCATCTAAGAAAGAGGACATCAGAAGAAGCACAAGAGGAAGAACCTATCCAAGAAGAAACCCAACCAACAGAACATCATTAAGAAGGGTATTATGACCCAACCAACATCAATTTGGGTCACATCCGAGGAGCCATTGACGATTTATCAAGAATATACATGGAAGGACAAGAACAACAGTTGCAATTTCAATCTCAGAGAATGGATCGTCAAGAGGAAATTCTAACAAATTGGATGAATCAACAAAGGGAATGGCAGAAACAGCTAATGGAGCAGCAACAAGAGCATTACTCTCAGCTCACTCAAGCCATCAGTCAAGTGTCTGAAAGGCAAGAAAGCCAAGATAAACGCCTCCAAGAACTCAATCAACACTAGATGACTCAGATGAAAGCATTCAACGAATTCTGTGTACTCAATGAAGGAAGGCAACTGCATCGAGAAGAATTCAGCGTCAACACTCAGGCAAGGTTAAACTATATGACTGAGCATATGCATCACTTGCACCCCGACATCCCAAGTTATGAGGAAGTTCGCAAGAACTTAACAGAACAAGAAGAGGGAAAGGTGAAATAGCAAAAGGAAGCATTGAAAAAGAAGATGGAGGATGCCGGTTTTTGGAAAAAGCTGATGGGGAAGCGCAAGGGGAATGGAGACTCAAGTAATCAAGGAGAATCCCAAAGGAGCAGAAGAACATGAGCATACCAATAAGTGAAAGGTGGTGAAGTTCCTTCTTAGTTTAGCTTTTTCAAAGCTTTAAATAAGGAAAATCATGTATGAAATAGATCATGCTTCTATGGTAGTTTAGGACTTTCAATTATGCATTTAAGTTTTATTGCTTAGGCTAAGTGTGCTAGCTTAATGTCTTAAGTGTTCACTTTCACCTTTCTTACTTGTATGCTTGTCTCTTTAAGTTAATAAAAAAGAAAATGTCATGAAAAGAACAAGAGTGGAATATTTTGTGAAGTACATTCTGAATGTTTGTGTTAGGTTGATTAGTAAGCTAAGTTGGTTCACCAAAGAAGGAAAGAAAGAAACTATCTATCCTAAGTCCTTTGTTTGAGACACACCCTTTGAAGACTAGCTAAACAATAAGATCCCAATAAGAAAAGAGAAAGAACAATAAAAGTGAAAAAGAAAGAGACACAATAAGAAACAATGCTAGGCATCAAGGGTTTCAAAATTGAGGCATGTGTTTGTGGTGTCTATGTACAAAGGATATACTTGGATGAATAGGCTCTTAGGGGTGTATTATCACTTGGTAACTTGGATTAACTAATCCGGGATTATCAGTTGAAAGTCCACTATCAAGAGTAACCTTTGTTACAAAACATTTAGTAACCCAAAGAGGTGCTGGACACCAAGGTCTCAAGAAAGGAAAAATAACAAACCATATGCCTGTGGTGTGTATGTATGAAGGAAAGAGACTTGAGGGAGTAAGTCCTTAGGGGTGTCTTAACACCTAGCACCTTAAAACCAACTGGTTTGGGAGTGTTGGCTGAAAGCTTATCATAAAGAGTCGCCCTCTTACAAAGCACTTAGCAAAAAGAAAAATAAACTTTGAAAAAGAAGGAAAGATCAATAAGAAAGAAGTCTCAAAGAGTGCAATGAAGAAAGTGACTAAGGTTTTGATAAAGGCTTGAAACCTAAAGGGAAAGAACCTAAGTTGCTATGCATGAAACCCCATAAACCAGGAATGCTACTTCTATTTTATCTTCTTGTTATTTCATTCCATTCTTCTTATGCTTCAGTACTTGCTTAGGGACAAACAAGCTTTAAGTTTGGTGTTGTGATGCCAGGGCATCTAGGCCAGTTTCACTGACCTTTTCTTTATTGTTTTAGGGTAATTTCATGCATTTTCTTAGTGAATAAGACAAGTTTTGGATGAAATTACACTTACACCTTGATTCAAGCAACTTTTGTGAACTTTGCATAATTTCATGAGTATTTTGCTAGAATTGCATGATAAATTGATGATGCATAATCCCATGACTTTGACTAGAACTTTGATGCACTTTAATTGCTTGATTTCAGGGCAAAGGAAGCAAGGAAGAACCACGTTAGTATTCACGTTGACCTAGTTAATGTGAACACTAACGTGGAATGGTAAAGCTTGCAACGTTAATGAGAAAAGTGATCACCAATAACGCCTGCGAAGCCATCCAAAGCTCACGTTACTTGCCATGTTAACTAAGTTAACGTGGTAGTTAACATAGAAGAAAAAGAAACTCCAACGTTAAGAGAAAACGTGAACACCACTAACGTTGGAGAACTTGGCAATGGTCCACGTTAAGAGTCATGTTAACTTAGTTAATGTGAACTCTAATGTAGAAGAGGAAAACAAAAGCCAACATTAGTGACACTCACTTTTGTCACTAACGTTGGACCAACTAGTATTGCCTACGTTAACTTTCATGTTAAGACTATTAACGTGAAAGTTAACGTGGAGTTGAGATCAAAGAGCCAACGTTAGTGACACTCACTTTTGTCACTAACGTTGGAAGATGGCATCACTACTACGTTAAGAGCCATGTTAACTTAGTTAACGTGAGTTCCAACGTAGAGAATGTGGCATTTGGAGCGTTAGTGACAAAGGTGAGTGTCACTAACGCTCTCGAAGGTGGATCATACCTACGTTAAGAGTCACGTTAGCTATACTAACGTGGACTCTAACGTAGGAACAAAGGGGCACTAAGCAACGTTAATAGGAAAAGTGATTCCCATTAACGTTTGCGAAGGGGTACAAGCCAACGTTATTGGGAAAAGTGAGTCCCAATAACATTGGCAAAAATTTGAGAAAGCAACGTTAGTGGTCACGTTAAGACCACTAACGTTGGATTTAACGTGGATGTATGAGGGTGGAACGTTAGTGGAAAAAGTGAATGCCACTAACGTTCTCGAACCCACAATGGCACTCAACATTAAAATCTTACTAAATACCCAAGCCTAATTTATATTTCTCTGCAAGTTGGGCCCACTAAAGA
>NC_029774.3:96090759-96118714 GCF_000817695.3 Arachis duranensis | reverse complement strand
ACTACTCTATATAGATTTACTTTTCTGCACTTTTAGCATGGATTCTTCTTTTCTGCCATTTTCCATTTCTAGAGCTATGAATAACAAAACCCCTTTCATTGGGTTAGGGAGCTCTGTTGTAATTTGATGGATCAATTATAGTTTTCATTCTTCTTCTTCTTTCTTTTCTCTTGATCTTACTAGAAAGCTTTTGATCTTAATTCAATTGGTTAGTTGTCTTGGAAAATAAACTCTCCATAATTGGATCTCCTTTGAGCCTTGGAAAAGGGATGAGGAGATCATGCTAGAAATGCTTTCTCATGTTGGACCAAATTGGGGTCTGGGCAGATATAGTGACATGTAATCCTCCCAACACTTTGATTTGGAAATACATGTGGTATAATTAGTGACCACACTTCATCTCTTTCCATGAGCAATTAAATCAAGGAATTGGGTAATTGTTCAAGCTTAGAGAGATTGGATTGCCAAGGAATTGGGATCCAATCACTTAAGATTGCCAAGGAGATCAATGAATGCATTGATTGAGGAAGAGACTAGAATGAACTTGATCCGCAAAATGCAACATCTCCTGAACCCAATAATTTCCCCATTTCTAATCTTACCCATTCTCTTTACTTTCTGCCATTTAATTTCATGCTCATTTCCCCAAATCCCCATTTAAGATTATGCACTTTAATTTCTGTTATTTACTTTCTAGTCATTTAAATTTCTGCATCTCAATCCAAATTCTGTTTAGCTCAACTAGCATAGTCTTCTAACTAAAATTCCTTGACCAATCAATGCCTATGGGATTCGACCTCACTCTATTGTGAGTTTTACTTCACGACAATTCGGTATACTTGCCGAAGGGAAATTTGTTGAGAGACAAGTTTTCATGCATCAAGAAGCCATCATAAGCCCACGTTAATTGCCACGTTAACTAAGTTAACGTGGTAGTTAACGTGGAGACAAAAGAAAGCTCCAATGTTAGTGGTAAATGTGAGAACCACTAACGTTCCAAGAATTGGCAATGAGCCACATTAAGAGTCACATTAACTTAGTTAACGTGAACTCTAACATGGAAGAGAGGAACAATGCCAATGTTAGTGACACTCACCTTTGTCACTAACGTTGGATCAACTAGCATTGCCCACGTTAGTGGTCACGTTAAGATCACTAACGTGAAAGTTAACGAAGAGTTGAGATTGATGAGCCAATGTTAGTGACACTCACCTTTGTCACTAACGTTAGAAGATGGCATTACTACCACGTTAGTGGCCACGTTAACTTAGTTAATGTGAGCTCTGACGTGGAGAGTAGGGGCACTTTCAGCGTTAGTGACAAAGGTGAGGCATAACCACGTTAAGAGCCACGTTAGTTACACTAACGTGAACTCTAACGTAGGGACAAAGGGTTATAAGCCAACGTTATTGGGAAAGGTGAGTCCCAATAATGCTAGCGAAGATTTACAAGGCAACGTTAGTGGTCACGTTAGTGCCACTAACGTTGGAGTTAACGTAGGCTATATGGGGTTGGAACGTTAGTGAAAATTGTGATTGCCACTGACGTTCTCGAACCCACAATGTCACATAACGTTAACTTCACTAACGCCTATGCCTAATTCATACTCTCTGCAAGCTGGGCCCACTAAAGATTGGAACTTCTTCAACTCAAGATCCAAAGCCCACATCCAAGACTTGAAGAATCACTAGAAGATCAAGATGAGTAGTATATATAGGAGTAGTTTTGAACTATAGAGGAACTTGGCACTTTAGAGAACTACTCCTTGTATATTTACTTTTCTGCACTTTTAGCTGGGATGTATTATTTTCTGCCATTTTCCATTTCTAGAGCTATGAACAACTAAACCCCTTTCATTGGGTTAAAGAGCTCTGTTGTAATTTGATGGATCAATTATAGTTTTCATTCTATTATTCTTTCCTCTCTTTTGATTTACTAGAAAGCTTTTGATCTTAATTCAATTGGTTAGTTGTCTTGGAAAAGAAACTCTCCATAATTGGATCTCCTCTGAGCCTTGGAAAAGGGATGAGGAGATCATGCTAGAAATGCTTTCTCATGTTGGACCAAATTTGGGTCTGGGCGGATATAGTGACATGTAATCCTCCCAACACTTTGATTTGGAAATACATGTGGTATAATCAGTGACCATACTTCATCTCTTCCCATGAGCAATTAAATCAAGGAATTGGGCAATTGTTCAAGCTTAGAGAGATTGGATTAACAAGGAATTGGAATCTAATCACCTAAGATTGCCAAGGAGATCAATAGATGCATTGATTGAGGAAGAGATGAAAATGAACTTGATTTGGAGAATACAACATCTCCTGAGCCCAATGAATTCTCCATTTCTGATCTTACCTATTCCCTTTATTTTCTCTCATTTATTTTCATGCTCATTACCCCAAATCTCCATTTAAGATTCTACACTTTAATTTCTGCTATTTACTTTTCCATCATTTAATTTTCTGCAATTCTCAAACTACACTCTGTTTAGCTCAACTAGCATACTCTTCCAACTAAAGTTGCTTGACCAATCAATCCCTGTGGGATTCGACCTCACTCTATTGTGAGTTTTTACTTGACAACAAATTCGGTATCCTTGCCGAAGGAAAATTTGTTGAGAGACAAGTTTTCGTGCATCAGCATACGCATGCCTCATGCATATGCATGAATGTGAAGTTGTGCGTACACACAAGCCCGTGCGTACGCACGTTTTGAAAATTCGTGCAACCATGCGTACGTATGCCTCATGCGTACATACGACTGCTGGCACGTGATTTCATTTAATGCAACACGTGGGTTGCAATTTCAGGCTTTCCCAATCCCAATCTAACTCATTTCTAAATTATTTGAAGCCAAATTCAAGAAAGATGAAGGGGGAGCAATTAGGATAGCTTAGAAGCATGTTTTAGGATAGTTTTTTAGAGAGAGAAGCTCCCTCTTCTCTCTAGAATTTAGGATTTTTAGTCTAAATTTCTCTTAGATTTAGGTTTTGATTCTTGTTTTGGCTTGGTTTTCTTTACTTTTTATTGTTCTAGTATCTCAATTCTTTTAGTTTTACTTGTTTATTTCTCTAATTTTTCACTTTTATGTTCATGAACCCTTGTTAATTTTAATCTCTTTTATGCAATTTGATATTTTATATTTTTTATGCTTGTTTTAGTTATTGTTATTATTTTTTTGCAATTGGTAGCTTAGATTTTATTATTCATGCAATTTACTATGTTTTTCCTTTTATGCATACCAAGTGTTTGATAAAAATGCCTCTTTTAGTTTTAGTGTAGTTTTTCACACTCTTGGCTTGGGATTGAGGACTTAGGTGACCTTGTGTCATTGATGTCAAATATTGATTGGTAATTTAGGATTGTTAGTTGATTTGGTTTCCACTAACACTAGTCTTTCACTAAGTTAATTAGTGAGTTGGCTAGGATTTGTGGATTGAATTCAATTATGCCTATTTGAATTTTCTCAATGTATAGAGGATGACTAAGTGGGACGAACTCTTCATAATTTCCATGATAGATGATTTCATTGAACCATCAATCCAACAAGTTCTTGATAAAGAGGACACTCCAACCATCACACAACATCCAAGTCTTGAAATAAAAAAAATGAAGGCAACCA
The DNA here is from genome assembly GCF_000817695.3 of Arachis duranensis. Classification (NCBI taxonomy): domain Eukaryota; kingdom Viridiplantae; phylum Streptophyta; class Magnoliopsida; order Fabales; family Fabaceae; genus Arachis; species Arachis duranensis. The sequence continues at coordinate 96,115,090 of NC_029774.3, read as the reverse complement.
AAGAAAGCACTGAAAAGAAGATTGTGACCAAAGAACGGAGGACAATATCCATGAAGAAGAAAAGGTCAACAAAAAGCAATCCTACCCCTACCCCAACAAGAAAAGTGAATTAAGCCAATAATAAAAGAAAGCTTGTTAGGAGGCAATCAAAACAGGGGGCATCAATTTTCTCCTCTTCTCCCTTGAAGCCATTTCTATTAACCAATTGGAAGAAGACGAAGAAATTCAAGAACCACATGTCAAGATAATGACATTAAAAGAGCGCTTGTTGGGAGGCAATCCAACCGTTGGTAACAATTTCTTTCTTTACTTAGTTTTACTTTCAAATAACATGGCATGTGCAAACCTTGTTAAATTAGTAGATAATTAGTCAATAAATTAGCTTTTAATAAAGAAAATTATAAATGCGAATATTATATTAAATTAGGATAGAGCTCATCAAAATGAGAATTTTGACAATTTCAAAGAAAATAGTCCAAGATTGGGCCAAACGGGCCGAATCGGACCCAAACCAAACCCGTGAGCCCAACCGGTTTAGCATTAAATGAGCTTAAAGCTCATCTCCTTCATTAAGAACAGCAGAAGCAGCGTTGAATGAGAGGGGAGAAGAGAAGGGTACGAAACCCCTTACAATGAATTCAAATTACCGCAACTCTCCGATCCGAGCTTCGATTGCCGCACCGTTTGCGACCACGGGATCATCGCGTCAAGCTCTACACTTCTATCAGAACAATTTCATTGGTAAATCATTAATCACTTCCAGCCACTCTTTTCCCCCAATTTTTGAATAATTGGAAGAGATGTTGAATTTCTTTAATTTATGATATTTTAGGATCCAATTAGCTTGAGAAAAATGTTCACTCTTACTTATGTGAAGCTTGGGTAAGGTGAGGAAACCATAATTCCATTTTAATTTCACTGAATTTGAGCTTTGAGTATTAAATTGGGCATATATGTGTTATAAATGTGTATTAGGTTGTGTATTAAATTGGAGGGGTTGTGTTTGTTTTAAATAAGTTGCCTTGATTACTACGAGGAAATCGGCCAAGGTATAATTTAGGTTTCTTGCATTTAATAAATAATGTTCCGTTAAAACTTAAGCTAGATGACCATAGGATAAGTTGGAACGTAAGTGCATATTGTGGATTAGTATCTTGTTGTTACATATGGATTAGTATGGTGTTGATTAGTTGAAGGATTGGTAAATTGTTAATTATTGACTTGAGGATATAATTATGTGATTTGTAAGTTATGGTTTGATTGTGGAACTTGGCTTGTATATATATAATTATTGTTGGAGGATGGGCTTGCATATATATGTTTATTGTTGGGGTAGAGATTGATTTTATGGTGGTTGTTGTGTTGAGAGAGAAGGTTATTTTGGTGCTTGTAAGTGTAGGAGGTCGAGTTAGAATCATGGGAAATGTTTGAATGAAAAAGAGGTTTTGGTAAGTTTACAAAACTTTAGTTTTGGGCCGAACTTCGGCGGGCTATAACTTGGCTTTTGGAACCCCAAATTGATTCCAACTCATTTTTAATGAAAATTGGATTCATGAAGTTTATGCTGTTCGAAGAACAGAAGAAAAACGATTTAAAATGATTGAGTTATGCCCATTGGAAGTGTTGGTATTAAATTTGTGAATTTTGTAGCTGAACACTCCATGGTATGCAGCTTTCTGGTTGATCCTTTTTTTAAAAGAACGTACATCCACGTGTACGCGTGGCATGGAGTTTTAGTGATGCGTACGCGACTGGTTCCTTGCGCACGCATAAGGGGTTAGCTAGCACGTCCACGCATACGCGTGACCCACGAGCACATGTGACATGTAGTTTTCACCTACGCGTACACGTGACAAAGGGACACGCGCGTGAGCTGCAGTTTCACATTTCCACGCGCACGCATGAACCACACGTACGCGTGGCCCCTATTTCAACAAATATGGTTTTTAGCTTTCTAAACTCTATTTCAAACTTCTAAACCTCCATTTTCGTTCCTTTAGTCATAAATAATTGTGTTAAACCTGATAATCAGATGAAGTTAGGAAATGGCGATAACTTGGAGATGAAGTAAAGCCGAAAGGTGATTATTTGATTATGAAATGTTATGGATAATCAAGTATGATACGTGGCTGGATAATTAAATGAATGATCATGTATGATACTTGGCTTGAATGATTAAATGATCTGAGATACGAGATTCCCTGGGTAAAGTACCGTGGCTTGCCACCATGTGTCCCAGGTTGAAAACTTGATACTCTGTTGACTCTACGACGTAAGGGTGACCGGGCACTTATAAATTCCCGGGAATGTTAACCCCCATTGAGCAATATTGATTATTTGAGAAAAAGCTATGCATAGACTCTTGGGGATGCACGTCGGGGGACAGTGAAAGGTTTTTGGACTTGTTGGGTTGGCTGGATAACCGACAGATGAGCCTCTTTAGCCATAGGACAAGCATGCATCATATGCATACTAATTGAATTACTTGTTCGTGCATTAACTGGGTGTGCTTAAGTGTACTTGCCATGCTAAATGTATATTTGTTACATGCGGTATTTGTAACCTTCTTGTGCTTTCCTTTATATGTTTATTTGTCTATAAAATGCTGACGAAGATAGATGTATGGAGGAATGGTAGTATGGGACTTAGATTTAAAGTTAAGTTAAGTTAAGCTTAGATACTTTTAGAAAACGATCTTTTATGGCTTCTGTTTAATACTTTAAGCTCTATAATTTGAGTGTCGACGTTCTAGGATTGCCTCTGGCATTCCCAGGACCTTATATATTATGTGTGTGGCACCTTCACCATACTGAGAACCTCCGGTTCTCATTCCATACTATGTTGTTGCTTTTCAGATGTAGGTCGAGAGGCATCTCTTTAGGCGTCTGGGCTCCTGAAGTGAAGTGATTACTGGGTTATTTTGCTGTACAGAGACGTATATATACGTACTTAGCTTTCTCTCCGCATAACTCATTCTTTTTTATCCTCCTAAAGGTTTATGGAGAGGTAGGACTTATTCTTTGGCCAGTCTTGACTTCGCAGGCTGAGTTAGGAGCTTGTTACTTTGTATCTTTGACTCTTTGTTCCTATTTTGGGTTACTTTACACTTAACAGCTATAACTTTCTTAGCATGCAAGTTAACTCGTTTCTTGAGCGTTGCGCTTTTATTTCGCAATTTTTATTTCCTCTATTCTTTAAGGCTCCTAGCATATTATAATCCTTCTGCTATTATATGTACATATTTTATTTTAGAGGTCGTAATACCACACCACCCCTGTTTTACGACTTAAGCGTAAAGCTCAGAGTGGTAGGGTGTTACAGCATGTGATGGCATGAAATAAGTTTGGGGTTGCCATGATTTGATTTTCAATCTTTATTGGGTACTTGAATTAGTCTCAAATGAAAGTGTCACACCAAGTTTGGTGTTACCACTAAACTTTTCATGCTATGTACCATACTCAACTCACTTATTAATGCAATCACATTGTCTCTGTTTCTTTGGCCTTCATTATTATCTTTAATTTTTCTTGATTACACACATGCATTAGTCACATCTCCTCTTAAAGACATTCATGCTTAATCATAAATTCCATCACCACTATTTTAATTGTTGCTTGAGGACAAGCAATCATTCTAAGTTTGGTATTGGAGGGAAAGAATAGGAGAAAAATGGCAACAACAATGATGAAGATCTACAAGGTGGTTAAGTTCCTTCTCTTCTTATTTGTTTTTTGTACTTTCAATTACACGATTGTCTTCTATTTCTTCTATATGCATGTGTATCCTTCCTCCTAGATAAGCATAGTATAATTTTGAATTGTACCATGTTGCTTTTACATCATAATCACCATCTTGAAATTTGTAAGTTAAAGCATTTAAGCATCATGACCATAAACAAACAAGGTAATTAAAGAAGAAGCTAGCATGAGCATATATGTATAGGGAGGCTAGCATGACTATTGTTCATCAAATACATTTGAATTTGTTTGATTGAAGTTTCATCTGGAATAATTTATGAGATTTTTTTGAAATTTTTGAAAACCTTGAAGAAGCAGATCAATTAAATCAAGTAAAGAAAAAGGAAAAAAAAGGAGAAAGCCGAAGGCTCTAAGTACCAATGAAAATTCATTAGTCAAGTACTTGTGGTGTTTATGTATCAAGAGAAAAGTTTGAAAACAAAACACTAAGAGTCAGGGCTAGGCTCAAGTGCAAAGCACTCCCTCAAAGCTCAAGGCTCTGAGCATCAATGATTAGAGATTAAAGAAAAGAAACAAAAGCAAAGCTTAAATGTCCTCTAGTTATATGCTTGTGGTGCTTATGTATTAAGTGGTAATACTTGAAAGCAAAGCATTAAGAGTAGAAGCTAAAAACAAATGGTGCAAAGCACCCAAGAAGCTAATAAAGAAAAAATAACAAGCTTGTTTCAAGGAAGGAAGATAAAAAAAAGATTTCAAAAAGTGATCAAGATAGAAACATCAATCATTTGAATTTTTTTTGTGTTTTTTATATGCGTAATAAACTACCCAACCATGAACATTAATTTGCTATTCTTCTCACCTTGAATAGTCAAACTTTATTGCATGATTCTTTATATTCTTGAGGACAAGCAAAGTTTAAGTTTGGTGTTGTGATGCATGCACATCATGTTGTGTTTTTCTACGCTTTTTCACATAAAAAATGAATTCATAATGATTAATTATGATTTATTTTTGTGCTTAAGTCATATATTACTTTGATCTCTTTGATTTGATTAATTTTGTAGGAAATAACAGAAAAAGAAGCAAAAAGCATAAAATAAGCTCAAAAGAAGAAAAGAGGAACATTTGGACACGCTTTGAATGTTGGGCACATTTTGGAACCTTAGGCCACGCTTTTGAAAATGTGGCCCATGAGCATGCTAAGGGCATTGTTAACGCTAAGGAGAAGGGGCGTTATCCAAGGTAACGCCAACTCAAAGAGAATTCAAAGAGGATTTGCAACCTTGATCTCTTCATATTCCAAAAAGAATAACTTGAGCTACAAAACTCCAAATGAAGTGATTCTAGTACCATTCAAAAGTAGGAATCTAGAGCTTTCCAACCATATATAGTACTATATGGTGGACACAAAATCTGAGGGAGAAATTCACTCTGTAATTGCAAAGATGAGCATAACATCAACCTGTAGTAACATCAGCTAACCTCTTCTCCTTCTAAGGAGTATAACTTGAGCTATAAAGATTCCAATGACGCACTTCTAAAAGCATTGGAAAGTAGACATCCAGATCTTTTCAATAATATATAATAGTATAGGTGGATATTCATTGTGAGCCATAGAAGCTAGCATTGACAACACCCATTATAAAGGGCGCTATCAACAATAATGCCTGCGATGCTACCATGTTGACCTTTTCTTATTCAATGGAGTATAACTTGAGGTATAGAAGTCCAAATAATGCACTTTTAGTGGCATTAGAAATCAAACATTCAGAGCTTTTCAACAATGTATAATAGTCTATTAGGGGCATGCAATTGGGGCACGAAAAATAAGCATATATTGAAGCCAATAATATTGAAGCAATGAGCTATAAGCGTAAATTACATCCAATAATATTGAAGCAACAAGCTATGAGCGTAAATTACATGAAGCAATTGGCAAGTGGCATTGTTAATGCCCATTAAAGCTGGTGACTCATCTTGATAACACTAAGAGCCCCGTGGACTGTGTCTTGGGCATTGGAAACTTGAGATACAAGAAAAGTTACCCTTCAACAATGCCCCATACACAACAAAGCAATCATGGGAAGGATATTCTGGCATTGGCAACACTAGGATGAACTGGAGTTAGCTGAGAACAATGCCTAGCCATAAGAGTGCCGTTGAGAAGTGTGGCATTGGCAACTTGAGCTTCAACTAGAGTTATCCCAGGACAACGCTCTAGCAACAAAGAAGTAACCCTGGAGCTTGAATTCTGGCATTGGCAACACCCACTATAAGGGGTGTTATCCACAAGCAATTCCTACACTGTAAAGAGTCTCCTGGGAAGTGAATTTTGGGCATTGGTAACGCCCAACATAAGGGGCGCCTTCTTCATGACAATGCCTACAAAGCCCATTTTGTGAAGCATGGGCATTGGTAACGCCAAGTGAAGAAGCGTTACTTCAAGTAACGCCCAAGCCACCCTAGAATTTCAATTTGATTCACTTTTCACTCAAGTCCACCTCAAAATTCAAACAAGCAAGCCCACAATTACCAATCAATCAAGGCCACAATAATTATTTATAAGTGGTTAATTTTTATTTGATTGTAATTTTATTTGAATTTGTAATTTAGAATAGCTTATAAATAGGCCTTAGTTTCATCATTTATACACATGATCATGTGGGGAGTCTTTGGACTCTCTTCACACACCTCACACTCTTCTTCTTCTCCATTTTCTTTCTTACCCACTTTCAGATTTCAAAGAGCAATGAGTCACTAAACCTCTATTCATTAGAGGGAGGAGCTCTGCTGAATTGAAATGAATTAATGTTCATCTTCTTCTCTTCTTGATTCTATCTTTGTTTTTCTAAGAGAGAGTATCCGATCTTCAAAGATCAAATTCAATCGAAAGAGGAATTGGATCTATTAGAATTCTATGTGAGCCTTCAAAAAGGAATTATAGTAATTCAGTTTGAAACTCTCTTTTCACAATGAATTTGATTTTGATTCAAAGCTTCATATGTGACATATAATCACTCTAAAATTGGGATTTTTGGATTTGTGTGGCTTGGGATTAGAATTTAAGCTTTACCACTTTTCCTGAGCATTGGATTAAGGAATTGGCATTTGATAATGTCTAGAAAAATTGAGTTACCAATGAATTGGAACCCAATTACTTATGATCCGCTAGAGATCTAACATTGCATGAACAAGAGAAAAGAGAAGTTCATTGATTCAGGAAGATCTAGCATATCCAACCCCTAGTGATTTTAATTCATAAGCATTTGCTTACCTCCTTTTAATTTCCTTCTTAATTACATGCTACAACTTTCCTTCCTAATTAACTGTTCTCTTTAATGTTCATTGTTCTTAATTCCTTTGCATATTTGCAATTTAATTTCCTTATTATTTACTCTTTCTGTATTTATTTTTCTTGCAATTTAACTTTCCAACACTTTACATTCATGTCATTTACTACTTTTTTGTCATTTTATTGCTTCCATTTACTTTTTCTTTAAGTCATTTACATTTCTTGTTTGCTCATCACTCAAAATTGAATCGTCTAACTAGAATAATCAATCAATTATTGCTTGCTTAATCTGTTAATTCTCGTGACATCGACCTCACTCACATGAGTTTTATTACTTGATACGATCCGGTGCACTTGCCGGTAGTTCTACAGTGGATATTGATTTATCAAATCAATATCAATGTTTTTGGCACCGTTGCCAGGGATGAATTTTAATTAACAAACTATCGGTTGTTTAATTACCTAGATTAGACACTTTTTCTTTCATTGTTTTAGTCATTTAATTGCTTTTAATTCTTTCTCTTATCTTGCTAGTTAAGTGTTTGTGTTATTGCCTCACTTAGAATTCCTTATTTGTGATATAAGAAATTTTAATTTCTCTTGGTAATTGTGTTGTTTGATATAGAGCATTTTGAAGAAGAATGGAGTTTTCATCACATTTTGATCAATCATACCACATGGGATATTTTCACCACTGCAAATGATTCATGTCACTATGCTAATAGTTGCTGGAAATATCAAGAACAAGGAATGATGGGGTTCAAGCAATCAAACATGGGATACTTTCCAAGGCCACAACATGATTCATACTCTAATGAATGGAGCAATTATTCTAATGGTGGTTGGAAAAGTCATTACCAAAGAGAATTCAATGATCCATACCCCATTCATCAAGAGCCATCATCTCTTAATTATCCAACCTCACCTCCTAATTTTTCATATCAAAACTCTTCATCACTTGAGTATGCCTCAGCACAAAATTCCTTCCAAAGTCCATACAATTCATTTCACCACCCACAAAATTCATTTCACTACACACAAACCTCATCCCTACCCCTAAAAATAAATTCACCACAACACACACATATCCACAAAATTATTCTCAACCTTTATCTCTTGAGAGATTCACTCCGAATTTGAGGGAGAAATTCACTCCGAAATTGCAAAGATGAGCATAACATCAACCTATAGTAAGGTCAGCTGACCTCTTCACCTTCCAAGGAGTATAACTTGAGATATTGAGATTCCAATGATGCACTTCTAAGAGCATTGGAAAGTAGACATCCAGAGCTTTTAAACAATATATAATAGTATAGGGTGGATATTCATTGTGAGCCACAGAAGCTAGCGTTGGCAATGCCCATTATAAAGGGCGCTATCCACCATAACTCCTGCGACCCTGTTAGGTTGACCATTTCTTATTCAATGGAGCATAACTTGAGCTATAGAAATCCAAATAATGCGCTTTTAGTGGCATTAGAAATCAGACATTCAAAGCTTTCCAACGATGTATAATAGTTTATAAGGGACATGCAATTGGGGCACGAAAAATAAGCATATATTGAAGCCAATAATAATGAAGCATTGAGCTATGAGCGTGAATTACATGAAGCAATTGGCAAGTGGCATTGTTAACGCTCATTAAAGCTAGCGCCTCATCTTGAAAACACTAAGAGCCCTGTGGAGTGTGTCTTGGGTATTGGCAACTTGAGATACAAGAGAAGTTACCCTTTAACAACGCCCCATACACAATAAAGAAATCCTAAGAAGGATATTCTAGCATTGGAAACACCAGGTTGAACTAGAGTTAGCTGAAAACAACTCCTAGCCATAAGAGTGCCCTTGAGAAGTGTGGCATTGTGATGCGTGAGCATTTTTCCTATCTTTTTCTAGTAAATTTGTATTTGAATTACAAAGTTTAATCAATATTTAAGAATTTTTGAGCCACTATGAATGCTACTTTGAGTTGTGTGTAATGTGATTTATTTCAAGTAGCATTCAGACGGATTTGACAGAATTCGTATAGAAGAAACGGAAGAAAGTGGATGATGTTGTCAACCCTGACCTCATTTCATTCCAATGAGCATAACGTGAGCTACAGAAGACCAATCGATGCGGTTTCAACGGAATTAGAAAGCTAACTTTTAGAGCTTTCCAATTATATATAATAGTTTATACATCTCGTCTGGAATCACTGCCTTGGTGGCACCAAACTTAGGATTTTCCAAGTTTGGTGGTGCGGTATTTTACAACCACACTTACTAACCGGCAAGATCACCGGGTCGTACCAAGTAATACCTTACGTGAGTAAGGGTCGATCCCATGAGGATTGATGGATTAAGCAACAATAGTAATTGATAGGCTTAGTTAGGCAAGCAGAAAAGGGTTTTGAGATATTCAAAAGGTTTAAATTTGAACTCAAAATATAAAAAGGATAGACAAATAAATAAGTTGGGAATAAAATATGGAGAAAACTGTTAAGGCCTCAGAGTTATCTATTTTTCCGGATTAACTTTTCTTACTAACTATTTTAATTATGTAGGATTTAATTTATGGCAAACTATATGTGACTAGACCCTAATTCCTTAGACCTTTCTAGTCTCCTCTAAAATTTATTAACTGCCAATTCCTTGGTCAATTAATTCCAATTAGAAGCTACAAGATCAAATTCTAGTTTACATGCCACAAAAACTCTAATTATCCAAAAAATAAAAAGATTATATGTCACGTATCCCGTTAAATCCAGATAATTAAAATTTAGGAGAATATGTTTTCAAGCTGTTGTTCCAGTAAAGAGCTTCTCCAAGTTTTACAGGAACTCAAATAGAAAGAGGGTCATACTTCCGTTCCACCCAAATTCATAAAATAAATAGCGAAAACAATTCTTAAATTATAAATCCATACATAAATTAAAATAGAAAAAGTAATAAAATCAATCCATACAAATAGACAGAGCTCCTAACCTTAAAAATGGATGATTAGTTGCTCATGGTTCAGAGTAGAAAACTAGGATTTAGGTAAACTATTTCTGATCTGAATGTCTCTCTATAGAAGAGAAGTCTCCCCATTTTATAACTAATCCTAATTAATTTAAAATCTAATATCTAAAACTAAAAATAATATCTTTTCCTAAAAGATAAGATTTGAATTTAAATTTGAATTAACTAACAGATCTTCAGTTGATGGGTGGGGACCACTTGATTTGTCCATTCTGCAGCTTTTAATCTGTGTTTTCTGGGCTGGAAACTGGGTTAAAACAGCCCAGAATTCGCCTCTAGCGTCATTTGTATTTTTGCAGATCGCGCATGTGACGCGTCCGCATCATCTACGCGCTCGCGTCATTTGTGCAGATTTCAGTCCATGCGTTCGCGTCAGGCACGCGATCGCGTCATTGCGATTTCTCCATTCCGCGCAGTCGCTTGAGCCATACGTCCGCGTCGGTCTTCGCTGGTCATCTCTTTGGTTTCTTCTTTTTCTCTGCAGAAACTTCATCAAATCCGTCTGAATGCTACCTAAAATAAATAAAATTGCACAAAACTCAAAATAGCATCCATAGTGGCTAAAATATAATTAATTCTTAATTAAACTCAATAAATTAGATGCAAATTCACTAGGAAAAGATATATAAGATGCTCACGCATTATTTGGCAACCATAATCATATAATCTTCCAAAGCATTCGGTCTCAGTGAAGCCGAACTTGGAATTTTCCAAGTTTGGCGCCACACTCACCCACCTCTAGGAATTGCATGGCATTGAAGAGAAGTCAAACTTGGAATTTTCCAAGTTTTGCTCCAAGATCACCACATTCTCAAGATTGCATGCGGGCATTATGGAGCCAAACTTGGCCCAACTCAAGTTTGGCGCCACAACTAATTCTAAGGTGGTCCCCATTCATCATTTAGAGTAGCTCGATGATTTTATTTATTTCTTTATTAAACTTTATTTAATTTTATAATAGAAAAATATATTATTTAGTTTTAGAGAGTATATTTTACATTAATTAGGATTAGATATAAAAGGGAAAAGAATCAGCCCTTCGAAATCTCTTCTCTTCTCTTATCCCTCATTCCGCAATTTAGAGTTTTTTGGAATCCTATTTTTCTCTCTGAATCATGAGCAACTAAACCTCCACTGTTAAGGTTAGGAGCTCTGCCTAACGTATGGATTGATACTATTATTTTTCTATTTTAATTCATGTACTGATTTTTATTTCAAGAATTATTTTCATTTTTTATCTTATGAAACCGGGTTGAACAGAAGTATGACCCTTGCTTGTTCTAATTGAATTCTTGTATAACTTGGAAAAGCTCTTTACTTGAATAACAGCTTGAATATAATTTCTCCTAAATTTCTAATTATCTGGATTTAACGGGATATGTGACATATAATCCTCTTATATTTGGGTAATTAGGGATTCTGTGGCATATAAACTAGAATTGAACTTCACCCTCTAATTGAAATGAAGCGACCAAGGAATTGGTGGTTGACGAAGGTTAGAGGAGACTAAAAAAGTCTAAGGAATTAGGGTTTAGTCACATATAGTTTTCCATGAATTGAATCTTGCATGATTAAAATAGTTGGTAACAAAAGTTAATCCGAAAAATAGATATCTCTAAAGCCTTAACTGTTTTACTCATATATTTCACAACCCGTTTATTGCTTGCTTTCTGATTTCCTGAATTTACTGTTTCATTCTTTTGAACACTCGAACACCTTTTTTTTTTGTCTGACTAAGTAAATCACTTAACCATTGTTGTTTAATCCATCAATCCTCGTGGGATCGACCCTCACTCACCTGAGGTATTACTTGGTACAACCCGGTGCACTTGCCGGTTAGTTTGTGGGTTATAAATTCCGCACTAAGTTTTTGACGCCGTTGCCGGGGAGTAACTGTGATTGACAACTACTTAAATTAGGCATTTTTGCTTTAATTTTGCTTTAACTTATTTCTTTAAATTTTCAAAAAAATTGATTTATTTTATTTTAATTTTTTTCCTCTTAATTTCTGAAATTAAGTTTGGTGTCCCCTTAGTTGTTTTATTCTTTATAGTTATTTTACTTATTGAGTTTAAATTTTATACTCCTTTTTTCTTATTAGTTATTTTATTTTCTTAATTATTCAATTTATTTTCTTTATTTTATTTTTCTTTTATTTTTGTTTTCTTTTATATTTTATTTTATTTTTCTTTATGTTCTTTCTTCTTTGCTCGCCTATTTACCACATGGTGCGTTTAATTCTGTTTGGTGCTTTGTGCTAAGGAAAAATAATGGAAAGGGATCACATGGGTTACTACTTACACCCAAGGAGTGATTCTTATTATTGTGAATGGAGAAACTACCCAAATTTTGGCTGGCAAAGTCAAAACCAAAGAAACTTCAGTGCTCTACGTTCCAACTATCAAGAACCACCATCTCCATATTCATACCAAGAACCACCACTTCTCTATCCATATCAAGAACCATCATCTTTCTACCCATATCAAGAGCCACCATCTGCCTCTAAATACCAAGAATCATCCTCTTTTTACTCTTATCAAGAACCATCATCTTCTTCTTATTCATATCAAGAGCCACCATCTTCTTATTCATATCAGGAACCATCAGCTCTTGAGCTTCTCATGAAGGAATGCATACATAATATGAGGATGAGTGTCAAAAATATAAAGAAATATGTGGAGTTGATTATCAAGCTCCAGGAAGAGGAACAAACAAATTCCTTCCCAAGAGATACAATGCAAGATCCTATGGAAGAAAGTGAGAAAATCAATCAAAGGAGTTCATACTCCAGTGAATTAGAGAACTCTCCACCCTTACATATGGAAGAAGAGGAAGATGCACAAACAAAGAAGGAAGATACACAAACATAAAGAGGTTGTAAGGGATGAAAACAATTATGGGAATCTACACTCTAATAAAGTAGAGAGTGGCATAGAGGGTGAGTTTCTTGAACTACCAATTCAAGAAGTTCTTGATGAAGGGTACACTACAACCATCACACAACACCCAAATTTTGAAATCAAAGAAGTGAAGGCAACCAAGGAAAGCACTGAAAAGGGGATTATGACCAAGAAACAGAAGAAAATATCCATGAAAAAGAGAAGGTCAGCAAAAAACAATCCAACCTCTACCCCAACAAGTAAGGTAAATCAAGCTAACCAGAATAAAAGAAAGCTTGTTAGGAGGAATTTATATCAGGAGGCACTAATTTTCACCTCTCCCCCCTTGGAGACATTTCTTTTAACCAAATGGAAGAAGAGGAAGAAAATTCAACAATCAAGTGTCAAGCTAGTGACATTAAAGAAGCGCTTGTTAGGAGGCAACCTAACTACTAGTATCCTTAGTTTTGCAGTTACTTTGGTTTTAATTTTATAGTTATTTTGATTTTAGCATTATAGTTATTTTAGTTCTGGTTTTAAATTTCTTTACCTCAATTTTTTTAAAAAATTTCTTGTTTTACATGTATTTTGGTCATGCAGAGTGGTTAGAATAGGAACAGGAGCAATTAAAAAGAATTTTTGACACTCTAGAGTTTTTCTTTGCTTGGGGACAAGCAAACTTTTAAGTTTGGTATTGTAGAGTGCGCTCTCTATTTAGCTTATCATCAGTGGCACCATGGGGAGGTGAATCATCTTCACGGAAGAGCACAACCTGAAGAATGAGATGGCCACTAGGTTAACTGAGGTGGTTGAGTTCCTTTCATTCTATATTTCCTTTCGTTCTTATTATGTTATATTCCTATTTTGTGTTTTTTTACTTGAATGTCTACATGATCTTTAGTAATTCTAAGTCCTAAGTTCTAATTTAATTCTGTTATTTTGAAATTTCAGTTATTTATCTTTTAATTGAAGAGATGTCTCATGTATCATTCATTGAGCTTGAATCTAAAAAGGAAAAGAAAAGAAGTGATGTATTGCATGAAAAATTCAGTTATGTTTAAGAGTAGTCTTATTTACTTAAATGTGGTGGTATTATCTGTGATTCTGAATGCATGATATAAATAGTGCACATTTGAATTTGAACCCAAGGATGTTGATGTATGAGGACCAAGAATTTAGAGAACTATTATGAATTCTCTGAAGTAAACAAAAGCTTAATCCTTGAAGCAACAAAAACAGCAAAAGAAAAATAAAAGTAAGGTCCAAGGCTCTGAGCATCAATGACTAGGGAGGTCAAACATGATTAAAAGCTCAAAGAGTTGTTTTACTAGTCATATGCTTGTGGTGTAAATCTGTCAAGTAATCATTGAGACAGAGCACTAAGAGTCGAGATCAAGTGCTTTTAACAAAGTATGCCAAAGACTTTGAGCACCACTGTCTGGGAGTAACAGAAAGAAAAATCAGAACCAAAAGAGAGTACCTCAGTCAAGTGCTTGTGGTATTTTTGTGTCAAGTGCAACTTGAGACAAAACATTTAAAGTCACAGCTAGGCTCAAGGTGCAAAGCACCAAAGAAAAGAGAATGAAACAAAATTTGTTGTGTTCAAGGATTAAACCAAAGTATAAAGGCCAGAGAACTCATAATATTATCTGGATTGTAATTCTAAATGACAGTGACATTCCTCAGATTCAAAAGATGGTAAGATGCCAAAACTATTCAGAGCTTCAGTGTATAAACCCTTCTTTGAGAAAAGACAGAAGCTTAATCGAACACTACTTCTCATACAAATTCACATCCTAAGTTTATATTAGTTTTTTTGTTGCTTGAGGACAAGCAACAATTCAAGTTTGGTGTTGTAATATGTGAGAATCTTTCCTATCTTTTCTTAGTGAATTTTTATTTGAATTGCAAAGTTTAATCAAGATTTAAATATTTTTAAGCCACTATGAATGCTACTTTGAGTTGTATGCAATGTGATTTATTCCAGGTATCATTCGGACGGATTTGACAGAATTCGTATAGAAGAAGCGGAAGAAAATGGATGATGCTGTCAACCCTGACCTTGTTTCACTACAATGAGCATAACTTGAGCTACAAAGGTCCAATTGATAAAGTTTCAACGGCATTGGAAAGCTAACATTCAGAGCTTTCCAACAATAATAATAGTTTATACTTCTTCTCTGGAATCACTGCCTTGGTGGCGCCAAACTTGGGATTTTCCAAGTTTAGCGCCATAATCATATAATCTTTCAAAGCATTTGGTCTCAGTGAAGCCGAACTTGGAATTTTCCAAGTTTGGCGCCACACTCACCCACCTCTAGGAATTGCATGGCATTGAAGTGAAGTCAAACTTGGAATTTTCCAAGTTTGGCTCCAAGATCACCACACTCTCAAGATTGCATGCGGGCATTGTGGCGCCAAACCTGGCCAAACTCAAGTTTGGCGTCACAACTAATTCTAAGGTGGTCCCCATTCGTCCTTTAGAGTAGCTCGAAGATTTTATTTATTTTTTAGTAAACTATATTTTATTTTACAGTAAGAAAAGATATTATTTAGTTTTACAGAGTATATTTTACATTAATTAGGATTAGATATAAATGGGAAAGGAATCAGCCCTTTAGAATCTCCTCTCTTCTCTTATACCTCATTCCGTAATTTACAGTTTTTCAGAATCCAAGTTTTCTCTATGAACCATGAGCAACTAAACCTCCACTGTTAAGGTTAAGAGCTCTGTCTATTGTATGGATTGATACTATTATTTTTCTATTTTAATTCATGTATTGATTTCTATTTCAAGAATTGTCTTCGTTCTTTATCTTATGAATCTGGGTGAAATGGAAGTATGACCCTTGTTCTACTTAAGTTCTTGTATAACTTGGAAAATCTCTTTACTTGAACAATAGCTTGAAAATAATTTCTCCTAAATTTCTAATTATCTGGACTTAAAGGGATACGTGACATTTAATCCTCTTATATTTGGGTAATTAGGGTTTCTGTGGCATATAAACTAGAATTGAACTTCACCCTCTAATTGGAATTAAGTGACCAAGGAATTGGCGGTTGATGAAGGTTAGAGGAGACTAAAAAGGTCTAAGGAATTAGGGTTTAGTCACATATAGTTTGCCATGAATTGAATCTTACATGATTAAAATAGTTGGTAAGAAAAGTTAATCCGGAAAATAGATATCTCTGAAGCCTTAACTGTTTTATTCATATATTCACAACCCATTTACTGCTTGCTTTCTGATTTCCTGAATTTACTGTTTAATGCTTTTCAACACTCAAACACCATTTTTTGTTTGTCTGACTAAGTAAATTACTTAACCATTGTTGCGTAATCCATCAATCCTCGTGGTATTGATCCTCACTCACCTAAGGTATTACTTGGTATGATCCGGTGCACTTGCTATGCACCATTACTGGCGTTAAATGCCAGTTCCTCTATCCTTTTGGGCGTTGAACGCCTAGCAGGGGTATCCTTGCTGGCTTTCAAGGCCAGCTTCCCTAGCTGGTTGGGCGTTGAACGCCCAGTGAGGGGTTCTTCACTGGCGTTTAGCGCCAGAGTTCCTGTCTGTCTGGGCGTTGAACACCCAGACAGTGCTCCCTGGCTGGCATTTAGCGCTAGCTCTGTTGTCAAAATGAACGTTGAACGCCCAGTGATGGGTTCCTCGCTGGCGTTCAGTGCTAGCCTTGCTGCATTATTGGGCATTGAATGCTCAGTGAGGGCTTCCTCAATAGCCTTCAAGGCCTTCCTAGTATCTCCAATTTCGGCCTCAGCCTCCATGGTGATGGCCTTGCATTCTTCTCTTGGGTTCACCTCAATGTTACTTGGAAGAGTGTCAGGAGGAGTCTCAGGGATCCTCTTGCTTAGTTGACCAACTTGTACTTCCAATTTTCTAATGGAGGACCTTATTTCAATTATGAAACTATTAGTGGTCTTAGAGAGGCTGGAAACTAGAGAAACTAAGTCAGAAAGGCTCTACTTAGAGGTTTCCATATTCCCTTGAGAAGATGAGAATGGTGGTCTATTGTTGAACCTATTCTGGTTCCTTCCACCTTGATTGTTATTGAAACCTTGCTGAGGTTTCTGTTGATCCTTCCATGAAAGGTTAGGATGATTCTTCCATGAAGGGTTGTAGGTGTTTCTATAGGGTTCTCCCATGTAATTTACCTCCTCCATGGCGGATTGATCAAGATCATAAGCATCCATATCAAGAGATACTTCTTGGATACTGCCAGCTGCAGTTTGCATTCCAGTCAAATGCTGAGAGATCATATTGACTTTTGGTTCAAGATCTTGTAATGAGCCAATATAGCATTCAGAGTATCAACTTCAAGAAATTCTTTCTTTTGAGGGATCCCATGGCTTACAGGATTCCTCTTAGAAGTGTACATGAATTGGATATTTACAACCATCTCAATGAGTTCTCTTGCTTCTGTAGACATTTTCTTTAAGTGGAGTGATCCACCTGCAGAGCTGTTGATGAGCGGATAATTTATACGCTTTTTGGCATTGTTTTTAAGTAGTTTTTAGTAGAATCTAGCTACTTTTAGGGATGTTTTCATTAGTTTTTATGCTAAATTCACATTTCTGGACTTTACTATGAGTTTGTGTGTTTTTCTATGATTTCAACTAATTTCTGGCTGAAATTGAGGGACCTGAGCAAAACTCTGATAAAAGGCTGACAAAGGACTGCTGATGCTATTGGATTCTGACCTCCCTGCACTCGAAACGGATTTTTTGGAGCTACATAACTCCAAATGGCGCTCTCTCAACGGCTTTGGAAAGTATACATCCAAAACTTTCCAGCAATAGATAATAGTCCATACTTTATTTGAGATTTGACGACGCAAATAGGCGCTCAACGCCAGTTCTACGCTGCATTCTGGAGTCAAACGCCAGAAACACATCATGAACCAGAGTTGAACGCCAAAAACACGTTACAACTTGGCGTTCAACTCCAAGAGAAGCCTCTGCACATGTAAAGTTTAAGCTCAGCCCAAGCACACACCAAGTGGGCCCCAAAAGTGAATTTCTGCATCAATTACTTACTTCTGTAAACCCTAGTAGCTAGTTTAGTATAAATAGAACTTTTAACTATTGTACTAGGTGTCTAATCTTGGACGGTCTAGTCTTTGACAGTCGAGTCTTTTGACCATTCAGTCTTTTGATCACATTTGGGGGCTGGCCATTCGGCCATGCTTTCCTGTTCTAAGATATTCATTGCACTTCACCATGACGAATGTGATGATCCGTGACACTCATCATCATTCTCACCTATGAACACGTGACTGACAACCACTTCCGTTCTACCTTAGACCAAACGCATATCTCTTAGATTCCTTAATCAGAATCTTCGGAAATTCTAAACCTTGTTTGTGGTATTCCAAGTAGGATTCAGGGATTGAATGACTGTGACGAGCTTCAAACTCGCAATTGTTGGGCGTGATGACAAACGCAAAAGAATCAATGGATTCTATTCCAGCATGATCGAGAACCGACATATGATTAGCCGTGCTGTGACAGAGCATTTAGACCTTTTTCACTGAGAGGATGGGATGTAGCCATTGACAACAGTGATGCCCTACATACAGCTTGCCATAGAAAGGAGTAAGAAGGATTGGATGAAGGTGGTAGGAAAGCAGAGATTCAAAAGGAGCACAACATCTTCATATGCCTATCTAAAATTCTCACCAATGATTTACATAAGTATTTCTATCTTTATTTTCTGTTTATTTATTATTATTATTCGAAAACTCCATAACCATATATTATCCGCCTAACTGAGAATTTCAAGATGATCATAGCTTGCTTCATACCAACAATCTCCGTTGGATCGACCCTTACTCACGTAAGGTTTATTACTTGGACGACCCAGTGCACTTGCTGGTTAGTTGTGCGAGATTGTGAAGAAAGTGCTGAGTTATAAACACGCATACCAAGTTGAATGCCATTATTAGAGATCACAATTTCGTGCACCAAGTTTTTAGCGCCGTTGCCAGGGATTGTTTGAGTTTGGACAACTGACGGTTCATCTTGTTGCTCAAATTAGGTAATTTTCTTTTCATTTATTTTCAAAAAAAAAATTTTTAAAAAATCTTTCAAAGAAATTTTCTCCCTCTTTTTTCGAAAAATCCTTTAGAGTTTTTAAGAATGAATTCTAGAGTTTCAAAATGGTATGCTGAAGCTTGGCTGGCCACCAAGCTTTAGACTAACCTGGTATGATTCTTGGGATTTTGATTGAGGACTTTGAATTCATTACTTCCTTTTTCCTATATGTTTTCGAAAAAGATAAAATAAAATACAAAAAAATTAATAAAATCATAAAAACCAAAAATATTTTGTGTTTCTTGTGTGAGTCTAGTGTCATGTTTTAAGTTTGGTGTCAATTGCATATTCATCTTGCATTTTTCGAAAATTGCATGCATGCATTGCATTCTTCATGATCTTCGAGTTGTTCTTGATGAATTTTCTTGTTTGATCTTCATGTTTTATTATTTTGTGTTGTATGGTGTTTTTCACGTGCATTCTTGCATTCATAGTGTCTAGACATTAAAGATTTCTAAGTTTGGTGTCTTGCATGTTTTCTTTGTATCAAAAGTTTTTCAAAAATAAATCTTGATGTTCATCTTGATCTTCAAAGTATTCTTGGTATTCATCTTGACATTCATAGTGTTCTTGCATGCATCATGTGCTTTGATTCATAATTTTCATGTTGTGAGTCATTTTGTTGTTTTTCTCTCTCCACATTAAAAATTCAAAAATAAAAAAATATCTTTTCCTTTTTTCTCTCATAAAATTTAAAAAGGTTGACTTAGTCAAAAATTTTTAAAATAAGTTGTTTCTTATAAGTCAAATCAAATTTTCAATTTTAAAAATCTTATCTTTCCAAAACTTTTTCAAAAAATCAATTCTTTTTCATGTTTTTACTATTTTTCAAAAATTTAAAAATATTTTTTAAAATCTTATTCTTAATTTTATTTCAAATTTTCAAAACTTAACTAACAAGTAATGTGATTGATTCAAAAATTTGAAGTTTGTTACTTTCTTGTTAAGAAAGGTTCAAACTTTAAATTCTAGAATCATATCTTTTAAGTTTCTTGTTAGTCAAGTAATCAATTTCAATTTTAAAAATTAAATCTTTTTCAAATTATTTTTTCAATCATATCTTTTTCAAACATATCTTTTCAAATTATATCTTTTTAAAAAAAATTGATTTCAAAATATCTTTCTAACTTCTTATCTTTTCAAATTGATTTTCAAATATTTTTCAACTAACTAAATTGACTTTTTGTTTGTTTCTTATCTTTTTCAAAACCACCTAACTACTTCTCCTTCTCTAATTTTCAAAAATTTCTCACCCCGTTTTAAAATTCTTTTTAATTAATTAATTGTTTTAAATTTTAATTTTAATTTTATTTCCCCCTTTAATTTTCGAAAGTCACTAACCCTTTTTCAAAATTAATTTTCGAATTCTCCCCCTCTCGTCTTCTTCTATTTATTTATTTATTTACTAACACTTCTTTTCATCTCAAGAATCTGAACCTATCTTCACCCTTGTGTTTGGATTCTTAAACTCTTCTCCTTCTTCTATTCCTTTCTTCTTCTACTAACATAAAGGAATCTCTATACTGTGACATAGAGGATTCCTCTTCCTTTTCTGTTCTCTTCTTTCTCATATAAGCAGGAACAAGGAAAAAGGCATTCTTGTTGAAGCTGATCCTGAACCTGAAAGGACTCTGAAGAAGAAACTAAGAGATGCTAAATTACAACAATCCAGAGACAACCTTACTAAAATTTTTGAACAAGAAAAGGATATGGTAGCCGAACCCAACAACAATAATGCAAGGAGGATGCTTGGTGATTATACTACACCTACTTCCAAGTTTGATGGAAGAAGCATCTCAATTCCTACCATTGGAGCAAACAGTTTTGAGCTGAAACCTCAACTAGTTGCTCTAATGCAACAAAACTGCAAGTTTCATGGACTTCCATCAGAAGATCCCTACCAGTTTTTAACTGAGTTCTTGCAGATATGTGAGACTGTTAAGACTAATGGAGTTGATCCTAAAGTCTACAGGCTCATGCTTTTCCCTTTTGTTGTAAGAGACAGAGCTAGAACATGGTTGGACTCACAGCCTAAGGATAGCCTGGACTCTTGGGATAAGCTGGTCACGGCCTTCTTGGTTAAATTCTTTCCTCCTCAAAAGCTAAGCAAGCTTAGAGTGGATGTTCAGACCTTCAAGCAAAAAGATATTGAATCCCTCTATGAAGCTTGGGAAAGATACAAGCAAATGACCAAAAAGTGTCCTTCTGACATGTTTTCAGAGTGGACCATGATAGATATATTCTATTATGGTCTGTCTGAGTTCTCTAAGATGTCACTAGACCATTCTGCAGGTGGATCCATTCACCTAAAGAAAACGCCTGCAAAAGCTCAAGAACTTATTGAAATGGTTACAAATAACCAATTCATGTACATTTCTGAGAGGAATTCCATGAATAATGGGATGCCTCAGAGGAAGGAGTTCTTGAAATTGATGCTCTGAATGCCATATTGGCTCAGAACAAAATGTTGACTCAGCAAGTCAACATGATTTCTCAAAGTCTGAATGGATGGCAAAATGCATACAACAGCACTAAAGAGGCATCTTCTGAAGAAGAAGCTTATGATCCTGAAAACCCTACAATGACAGAGATAAATTACATGGGGGAAGCGTTTGGCAACACCTATAACCCCTCATGGAGAAATCATCCAAATTTCTCATGGAAGGATCAACAAAAGCCTCAACAAGGTTTTAATAATGGTGGAAGAAATAGGTTTAGCAATAGCAAGCCTTTTCCATCATCTTCTCAGCAACAGACAGAGAATTCTGAGCAGAGCACCTCTAACTTAGCAAACATAGTCTCTGATCTGTCTAAGGCCACTTTAAGTTTCATGAGTGAAACAAGGTCCTCCATCAGAAATTTGGAGGCACAAGTGGGCCAGCTGAGTAAGAAAGTCACTGAAACTCCTCCTAGAACTCTCCTAAGCAATACTGAAGATAATCCAAAAAGAGAGTGCAAGGCCATTGACATAATCAACATGGCCAAACCTAGAGAGGAAGGAGAGGACGTGAATCCCAATGAGGAAGACCTCATGGGATGTCTCTCAAGCAAGAAGGAGTTCTTTATTGAGGACTTAAAGGAATCTGAGGCTCATATAGAGACCATAGAGATCCCATTAAACCTCCTCCTGCCATTCATGAGCTCTGAAAACTATTCTTCCTCTAAAGAGGATGAAGATGTAACTGGAGAGCAAGTTGCTCAATATCTAAGAACTATCATGAAGTTGAATGCCAGGTTGTTTGGTAATGAGACTTGGGACGGTGAACATCCCTTGCTCATTAGTGAACTAGATACATGGGTTCAGCAAACTTTACCTCAAAAGAAGCAAGATCCTGGTAAATTCTTAATACCTTGTACCATATGCACCATGACCTTTGAAAAGGCTCTGTGTGACTTAGGGTTAGGCATAAATCTTATGCCGCTCTCTGTAATGGAGAAGCTGGGGATCATTGAGGTACAGCCTGCCATATTCTCATTGCATATGACAGACAAGACAGTAAGACAAGCTTATGGTTTGGTAGAGGACGTGTTGGTAAAGGTTGAAGGCCTTTACATCCCTGCTGATTTCATAATCTTAGACACTAGGAAGAAGGAGGATGAATGCATCATCCTTGGAAGACCTTTCCTAGCCACAGTAAGAGCTGTGATAGATGTTAACAGAGGAGAATTAGTCCTTCAACTGAATGGGGACTACCTTGTGTTTAAGACCCAAGGGTGTTTTTCTTTAACAATGGAGAGGAAGCATGAAAAGCTTCTCTCAGTACAAAGTCAAACAGAGCCCCCACAATCAAACTCTAAGTTTGGTATTGGGAGGCCACAGCCAAACTCTAAGTTTGGTGTTGAATCCCCACATTCAAACTCTAAGTTTGGTGTTGGGAGTCTACAACATTGACCTGATCACCTTTGAGGCTCCATGAGAGCCCACTGTCAAGCTAGTGACACTAAAGGAGCGCTTATTGGGAGGCAACCCAATTTTTATTTATCTTATTTTAATTTTCTTTTATTGTTCTTTTATGTTTTATTAGGTTCATGATCATGTGAGTCATAAAATAAATATTAAAATTAAAAACAGGATAAAAAACAGCAGAAGAAAAAGCACACCCTGGAGGAAAGGCTTATTGGCGTTTAAACGCCAGTAAGGAGCATCCGACTGGCGTTCAACGCCAGAACAGAGCATGGATCTGGTGCTGAACGCCAGAAACATGCTGCAAATGGGCGTTGAACGCCCAAAACAAGCATGAAGCTGGCATTCAACGCCAAAAACAAGCATCAATCTGGCGTTGAACACCAGTATTGCATGAAAAGGGCGTTTTACACGCCTCATTAGTGCAAGAAGGTAAATCCTTGACACCTCAGGATCTGTGGACCCCACAGGATCATCTCAGGATCTGTGGACCCCACAGGATCCCCACCTACCTCAACTCACCTTCTCTCCTCTTCACACAATCCAAAAACACTCTTCCCCAAAACCCTTCACCAATCACCTCAATCTCTCTTCCCCATCACCTCTTCACCACTCACATCCTACCACTCTTCCCCATAAACCCCATCTACCTTCAAAATTCACAATCTCTTTCCCACCAAAACCCACCCTAAATAGCCGAACCTACTCCCTCTCCCTCCACTATATAAACCCCTCCATTCTTCTTCATCTTCACACAACACAACCCTTTCTTCTCCTCATTGGCCGAAACACAAGCCTCTCTCCCTCTCCTCCATATTTTCTTCTTCTTCATCTATTCTTTCTTCTCTTGCTCGAGGGCGAGCAATATTCTAAGTTTGGTGTGGTAAAAGCATAAGCTTTTTTTTTTGTTTTTCCATAACCACCTATGGCACCTAAGGCCGGAGAAACCTCTAGAAAAGGAAAAGGGAAGACAAAAGCTTCCACCTCCGAGTCATGGGAGATGGAGAGATTCATCTCTAAAGCTCATCAAGACCACTTCTATGATGTTGTGGCCAAGAAGAAGGTGATCCCTGAGGTCCCTTTCAAACTCAAGAAAAATGAGTATCCGGAGATCCGACATGAGATCCAAAGAAGAAGTTGGAAAGTTCTGACCAACCCCATTCAACAAGTCAGAATCTTAATGGTTCAAGAGTTCTATGCTAATGCATGGATCACTAAGAACCATAATTAAAGTGTGAACCCAAATCCAAAGAATTATCTTACAATGGTTTGGCGGGAAATACTTAGATTTCAGTTCGAAAAATGTAAGGTTGGCGTTTAACTTGCCCATGATGCAAGGAGATGCACGCCCCTACATAAGAAGGGTCAACTTTGATCAAAGGATGGACCAAGTCCTTATGGACATATGTGTGGAAGGAGCTCAATGGAAAAGAGACTCCAAAGGCAAGCC
>NC_029774.3:96089631-96090709 GCF_000817695.3 Arachis duranensis | reverse complement strand
TTCATCCAACGCTCCATCATCCCCACTAGCAACCGATCCGAAGTTACTGTGGATCGGGCCATCATGATCCATAGCATCATAATTGGAGAGGAAGTAGAAGTTCATGAAGTCATCTCCCTTGAATTCTACAAAATAGCCGAAAAGCCCTCTACCTTGGCAAGGCTAGCTTTTCCTCATCTTATTTACCATTTATGCTACTCAGTTGGAGTTATCATAGAAGGAGACGTCCTCGTTGAAGAGGACAAGCCCATCACTAAGAAGAGGATGGAGCAAACAAGAGACCCCACTCATGGATCCTAAGAGATGCATGATGAAGCTGATCACCAAGGAATCCCGGAGATACCTCAAGGGATGCACTTTCCTCCCAACAACTATTGGGAACAACTCAACACTTCTCTAGAAGACTTGAGTTACAATATGGATCAATTAAGGGTTGAACATCAACAACACTCCATCATTCTCCATGAAATTAGAGAAGATCAAAGAGCAATGAGGGAAGAGCAACAAAGGAAAGGAAGAGACATAGAAGAGCTCAAGGACATCATTGGTTCTTCAAGAAGAAAGCGCCACCATCACTAAGGTGGACTCATTCCTTGTTCTTATTTCTCTATTTTTCAATTTTTAAGCTTTATGTTATCTATGTTTATGTCTTTATTACATGATCATTAGTAAGTAGTAACTATGTCTTAAAGCTATGAATAATTCCATGAATCCTTCACCTTTCTTAAATGAAACATGTTTTTAATACAAAAAGAACAAGAAGTACATGAGTTTCGAATTTATCCTTGAATTTAGTTTAATTATATTGATGTGGTGACAATACTTTTTGATTTCTGAATGAATGCTTGAACAGTGCATATTTTTTATCTTGTTGTTTATGAATGTTAAAATTGTTGGCTCTTGAAAGAATGATGAACAAAGAGAAGTACTATTGATAATTTGAAAAATCATGAAATTGATTCTTGAAGCAAGAAAAAGCAGTGAATAGCAAAAGCTTGAAAAAAAAGTAGCGACAAAAATAATTAGAAAAAGAAAAAGCAAGCAGAAAAAGCCAATAGCCCTTAAAACCAAAAGGCAA
>NC_029774.3:96073230-96089538 GCF_000817695.3 Arachis duranensis | reverse complement strand
GGCTAAATCAAGCTGTCCCTAACCATGTGCTTGTGGCATGCAGGTCCAAGTGAAAAGCTTGAGACTGAGTGGTTAAAGTCGTGATCCAAAGCAAAAGAGTGTGCTTAAGAGCTCTGGACACCTCTAATTGGGGACTTTAGCAAAGCTGAGTCACAATCTGAAAAGGTTCACCCAGTTATGTGTCTGTGGAATTTATGTATCTGGTGGTAATACTGGAAAACAAAGTGCTTAGGGCCACGACCAAGACTCATAAAAGTAGTTGTGTTCAAGAATCAACAAACTTAACTAGAAGAATCAATAACACTATCTGAAATTCTAAGTTCCTAGAGATGCCAATCATTCTAAACTTTAAAGGATAAAGTGAGATGCCAAAACTGTTCAGAAGCAAAAAGCTACAAGTCCCGTTCATCTAATTAGAATTAATATTCATTGATATTCTGAGCTTTCTAGTATATTCTCTTCTTTTTATCCTAATTGATTTTTAGTTGCTTGGGGACAAGCAACAATTTATGTTTGATGTTGTGATGAGCGGATAATTTATACGCTTTTGGGCATTATTTTTAAGTAGTTTTTAGTAGGATCTAGCTACTTTTAGGGATGTTTTCATTAGTTTTTAAGCTAAATTTTCTGGACTTTACTATGAGTTTGTATGTTTTTTTGTGATTTCAGGTAATTTCTAGCTGAAATTGAGGGACCTGAGCAAAACTCTGATAAAAGGCCGACAAAGGACTGCTGATGCTGTTGGATTCTGATCTTTCTGCACTCGAAATGGATTTTTGGAGCTACAGAACTCCAAATGGCGCGCTCTCAACGGCATTGAAAAGTAGACATCCAGAGCTTTCCAGCAATAGATAATATTCTATACTTTATTTGAGATTTGATGACGCAAACTGGCGCTCAGCGCCAGTTCCACGCTGCATTCTGGAGTCAAACGCCAGAAACACGTCACGAACCAGAGTTGAACACCAAAAACACATTACAACTTGGCGTTCAACTCCAAGAGAAGCCTCTGCACGTGTAAAGTTCAAGCTCAGCCTAAGCACACACCAAGTGGGCCCCAGAAGTGGATTTCTGCATCAATTACTTACTTCTGTAAACACTAGTAGCTAGTTTAGTATAAATAGAACTTTTAACTATTGTACTAGGTGTCTAATCTTGGACGGTCTAGTCTTTGACAGTCGAGTCTTTTGACCATTCGGTCTTTTGATCACATTTGGGGGCTGGCCATTCGGCCATGCCTGGACCTCTATCACTTATGTATTTTCAACGGTGGAGTTTCTACACACCATAGATTAAGGGTGTGGAACTTTGCTGTACCTTGAGTTTTAATGCAATTACTACTATTTTCTATTCAATTCAGTTTATTCCTGTTCTAAGATATTCGTTGCACTTCACCATGACGAATGTGATGATCCGTGACACTCATCATCATTCTCACCTATGAACGCGTGACTGACAACCACTTCCGTTCTACCTTAGACCGAACGCATATCTCTTAGATTCCTTAATCAGAATCTTCGGAAATTCTAAACCTTGTCTGTGGTATTCCAAGTAGGATTCATGGATTGAATGACTGTGACGAGCTTCAACTCACGATTGTTGGGCGTGATGACAAACGCAAAAGAATCAATGGATTCTATTCCGACATGATCGAGAACTGACAGATGATTAGCCATGCTGTGACAGAGCATTTGGACCTTTTTCACTGAGAGGATGGGATGTAGCCATTGACAACGGTGATGCCCTACATACAGCTTGCCATGGAAAGGAGTAAGAAGGATTGGATGAATGTGGTAGGAAAGCAGAGATTCAAAAGGAGCACAGCATCTTCATACGCCTATCTGAAATTCTCACCAATGATTTACATAAGTATTTCTATCTTTATTTTCTATTTATTTATTATTATTATTCGAAAACTCCATAACCATATATTATCCGCCTAACTGAGAATTTCAAGATGACCATAGCTTGCTTCATACCAACAATCTCCGTGGGATCGACCCTTACTCACGTAAGGTTTATTACTTGGACGACCTAGTTCACCTGCTGGTTAGTTGTGCGAGGTTGTGAAGAAAGTGCTGAGTTATAAACCCGCATACCAAGTTGAATGCCATTATTAGAGATCACAATTTTGTGCACCAGCTGTCCAATGAGATTTTGGACATCTCAGATAGACCATCATAGAACACGCCTATGATAGACCATTCTGAGAGCATGTCAGAAGGATATCTCCTAATCAATTGCTTGTATCTTTCCCAAGCTTCATAGAGGGATTCACCTTCTCTTTGTCTGAAGTTTTGAACTTCCACTCTAATTTTGCTAATCCTTTAAGGGGGAAAGAATTTAGTCAAAAAAGCATTAACCAGCTTTTCCCAAGAGTCTAAGATCTCTTTTAGTTGAGAATCCAACCATATCTTAGCTCTATCTCTTACAGCAAAGGGAAAGAGCATAAGTTTGTAGACCTCAGGATTTACTCCGTTGGTCTTAACAGTATCAAGCTTGTGGATTTCAAGATTTACTCCATTGGTCTTAATAGTATCACAGATCTACAAGAATTCAGCTAAGAACTGATGTGGATCTTCCATCGAAAGTCCATGAAACTTGCAATTCTATTGCAGAAGAGAGACTAACTGAGGCTTAAGCTCAAAATTGTTAGCTCTAGTGGCAAGTACAGAGATACTTCTGCCATAAAAGTCAAAGGTACGCATGGTAAAGTCACTAAGAACCTTTCTAACATCACGTTTAGGTTCGGCCAAGCCTCCTATTTCTTGTTCGAAATTTTCTGAAAGGTTTCTTCCGGAGTGTTGTGCTTTAGCCTATTGTAAGCTTTTCTTTAAAGTCCTTTTAGGTTCAGGATCAAGATCAAAGAGGGGTTCTTTATCCCTGTTCCTGGTCATAAACAAGAAAAGAAGAAAAGAAAGAAAGGAAGCTTCTATGTCTGATTTGAGTATAGAAGACTCCTAGTGAGATATGAGGAAAGAAGAGGAAAATAGAAAAGTGAAGATGGAAGATGGGAGAGGAGAAGAGTTCAAATAATATAGATAGAGATGAGAAGAATTAGAAATAGAAAAGATAAATAAGAATTAAAATATTTTTGTTTTTATTTATTTAATAATGTAATTCAAAAATTAAGGTTAATAAATTAAAAAGAGTTGAAAATTAGTTATTGATTTTTCAAAAATAGAAGAGAGAGAAGTAGAAAAAGTTTTTGAAAAATTAAGAAAGAGAAGAATTAGTTAGGAAGTTTTGAAAAAGAAGAGAGAGAAGAGAAGTAGTTAAGAAAAGATTTGAAAATAAAATAAGATAAGAGATAAGATAAGAAAAGAATTGAATTTTAAAAATTTGAAATTAAGAAAAGATAAGAAAAGATAAAATAAGAAACAAAAAATATTTTGAAAAAGATTTGATTTTAAAATTTGAGATTAGAAAAGATAAGATAAGAATTTGAAAAGTTTTGAAAAAGATAAGATTTTGAATTTTGATTTTGAAAAAGATTTAATTTTATAATTTAAAATTTGAATCCTTAAATTTTAAATTTTGAAAAAGATAAGATAAGATTTTTTGAAAAAGATATGATTTTTTATTTTGAAAAGACTTGATTTTGAAGTTTGAAAACTAATGATAAGATAAGATAAAAATTTAAAATTAAAATCTGAATTTTTATTTAAAAATTTCAAAAATTAATTAAAAATAAAGATAGAAAAGATTTTTTTATTTTTGAATTTAATGAAGAGAGAGAAAAACAAGTAAAAGACACAAAACTTAAAATTTTTAGATCTAATACACCCTATTATGCTAAATTTAAAGACAAACACCAATGGACACCAAACTTGAAAATTTTAAGATCAAAACAAAAAGAAAACACAAGAATACTTTTAAGATTGAGAAGAACGCCAAGAACAAGACTAAAATTTTCAAAGAACACAAGAACATGTAAAAGACACCAAACTTAAAATTTTTTAAAACCAAACATAAAATTTTTGAAAAATATAAAAGAAAAATACAAGAAGACACCAAACTTAAAGATTGATACAAGATTTAAACTAAAGACACTAATTTTGAAAAATTTTTAGAAAAAGACTCAAGATTTTCAAAAATTACCAAGAACAAAAACAAAAAAGACTCAATCCAGGAACAAAGATTAAACAAAGAAAAGAAAAATATTTTTGAAAAGGTTTTTTATTTTTTTCAAAAAAAGAAAAAAAATAAAAAAAATACTCTTGCAAAAAATTAAAGACAATACTTGATCTAGGGAACAAGATAATCCGTCAGTTGTCCATACTCAAACAATCCCCGGCAACGGTGCCAAAAACCTGGTGTGTGAATCCCCACGCTTCGTACAACTGAACCAGCAAGTGCACTGGGTCGTCCAAGTAATACCTAAGTGAGTCAGGGTTGATCCCACAAGGATTATAGTTTGAAGTAAGTTATGGTTATCTTGGAGGTCTTAGTCAGGCAGATCAAGAAGAGTTATTAGATTTGATTGTTTGACAGAGAGAAAAAGGTCTAAAGAAAAGGGTATAAAATACTTTGTGAATTGGAATATAAACAAGGATAAGGAATTGGTTAAGGTTTGGAGATACTTTGTCCTTCTGGATTAACTCTAGTATTACTGTCTTCTTCAATTATGAATGATTCCTTCTATGGCTGGCTGTAAGTGATTGACGCTAGTTTGAGCAACCGTCAATACTCCTCCAGATCTGAACCCCAGGGTTAGTGTGGATCTATTCTGATTGAGGGTGAAGCTCTTGCAGTTCATTCTCCATTGTGATACTACTTTAAACGCCACAGACAAGGTCGAATCTTTCAGATCGGAGGATGCTGCGCCTTGGGTTCTAGCCTCTACCACAGAGACCCTAATCTCCCCGTAAATCAGCTAAACTGGTGCCTCGAGAAGTCTCTAACGAAGTCGTGGATTAGCCGTCTGAGGGATGTATAATCAAGTTGGTGGTTCATCATTGTTCGATGAAAGACGCACTCTAAACCCATGTAGAATGTGATAACCTTATGCCAGTTCAACGCATTCATATTGATGAAGAACGAATATACATCTTAGAATTGATCAAGCATAGATTAAAGAGAAACAGTAATACTTTTATTAATCCGTAAAACTCAGCAGGGCTCCTCCCCTTAACTTTGGATGTTTAGAAACTCATACTGATAGAAAATACAATGTGTAAAATGAAATTATGGTAAATGATAGGCAAAGATCCTTAACAAAGAGTGATCTACTTTAAATACTAAACTAATGACTAGTAAGTGTAAAACAATCTTTTTAGTGCTAAAATCTACTTCTGGGGTCCACTTGGTGAGTGTTTGGGCGGAGCTTTGATGAGATCCACGTGCTATGAGGCATCTAGGGCATGAAACGCTGGCTAGGGGTCCTCTTTGGGCGTTTGGACCCTGGGCTCTGCTCCTTTGGCGCTGGATGCCTAGAAGGGGCAGAAGGCTGGCGTTAGACGGCAGTTTTGGGCCTTCTAATCTGAAGCAAAGTATGGACTATTATACATTATTGGAAAGCTCTAGAACTCAGCTTTACATAGATTTTTAGAGCGCTCCATTTAGATCTCTGTAGCTCCAGAAAAGCTCTTCCAAGTTCAAGGTGGTCAGATCCGAAAAGCATCTGCAGTGTTTTCTCTGTCTCTGAATCAGACTTTTGCTCCAACTCCTCAATTTCAGCCAGAAAATACCTGAAATTGCATAAAAACATACAAACTCAAATGAGAAATAAAAAATGTGAATTTAACACTAAAACTTATGAAAACTTAATAAAAACTAAACAAAATATGCTAAAAACTATATGAAAATGATGCCAAAAAGTGTATAAAATATCCGCTCATCAGCTACCTACAGTCGTGGCGTAGCACAGCCGCTGGTGCCACCACACCACCCACATCACCCCCTTCCTTCCATTCCTCCTCTTTCTCTCACCCCTACCCGTGGCAATACTCACAGTGCATAACGCTATTTTCTCCTTCCTTCAGCGAGCTCACTGCCACCGGCAATGCCTCCCTTAGCTGCCGTCACTACTACGGCTGCACCACCGCTCCACCCATTCCCACCATCCCTTCCCTTTTCTTCCTTGGTTAGTACCCTATTCCAGGTTCTTCCATGTTCCATTTTCTTTAATTTCTGTTTAATTAGTTAATTTTGTTTAATTAGATTAGTTAGATTATGCATGTTTTAGTTGAATTAGGTGGTTAGGTAGATTTGAACTTAGTTTGTGATGTGTTTAGAATGAATTTTCTTGTGAATTTGTTTGTTGAATGATGATAATTTTCTTGGTTTATGGATTTAATTATGAATTGCTGCTCACTCAAGTTTGTTTATTTATTTGTTACATTCCTATGAATTGATATGTGAATCGTGTTTATTTGTTTGTTACATTCATATGAAAACTTGTTGATTGAGTGAATTTGGGAATTGTGTTAGTTTACTACTGAAATGCTGCTGGAACTTATTTGGTTTGGTTTTAATTGTTCATTCTTGATGCAATTGAGTAATTAAGATTGGCATCATGCCACTTTTGCTTTGAAATATTGCTAAGCTCAATTAGTCAATCATCCGGCTAATTGCTTCACTATTTTGTTGCTGAAAGATGAGATTTCTGTTATTCTGTTTCATTAAGCTGCATTCTGAGATTTGGTGAAACAAGGTTCTATTTGATGGTTTTCTATGTCAATAGAACCTTGCTTACCAAATGGCTTTGAAAGATGCCTCAAGGAAGCTTTATTGCAAATTTTGGTCATACCTTATAATCATTTGCTTGTTTTCATCCCAACTTACTCATATGCATTGAATGGATTGAATTGATTTTCAATTTGACCAAAACTAGGTTTCTTTTGTGATTAGAGCCACTTTTGTATGAATTCACAAGATTGAGAATTCTTAACCTACGTGACTAGTTTTATCCACTTTCACCATGCTAAAACTGCTTTAAGTCACATAGAGCATGAATTTTTCAATTCCTATTTCAAACTTGTAAATTTAGTGCTTGAATGCATTCTTGGTGTTTGACTTTCCTTAATTGCTTTGTTAATCAACATTTTAGCTTTTTAAACACCAGATACTTAAGCTTATGCCAAGTGACTTATGACCATTATTTATTTGATTATGTGCTCTACACATACATTAGCATCATTCATTTTGGCATATTGCATTGTTAGGAGGTGAATGTGAGCTGCCTGTTTGTTGTAACTTTTTGAAATCCATCATAGCTTAAGAACCAAGCTTGTTATGCAATTGACATTTAACTTTCTTTTTCCTCTAACTTTTAATTTCCAGCTGACTCTTTTACTTTTTTTTTTCAATTTTTTTCAACTAATTCTTTTCCTCTTTTCTTTAATGCATAGTAATATTCTTTCTTACCTTCTTCTATTAAACGGGCAAGTGACCTAACTTTCATGGAATAAAATTGTTTGGAATGTGAGTCCTAACTAACTATGATTCCTATTTTCATTCACATTCTAAGTCAATTCTACTTTTATCCGTTCACTCCACATGTATGCTGTTATTGCATCAGTCCTATATTTCTTGCCTAATTGTGACGTCATTTTACTATGTATGCCTTAGATCATATTCATATCCCCGTTTCTTTTGATCCTTTTTAGGATGACTGACAAAAAATGAAAGGGTAAGACCACAGGATCTAAAAAAAGGAAGCGGACCTTACAGAATGCTGAAACAATAGATGCATCATTTTATAAGAGATGGATCAGTGGGAGAGATAGAGTTGATTAGAATACACTTCTTGCTGAATTGTACAAGTTCAGCAGTCATTATTTAGAGCTTAAGTTCCCTGATTCCCTTCGTAAGAGGAGCCTGCATGTTGAAAGGAAGCTCCAAATCCCGAATGATCTAAGCCAGTACACCAATGATCAGATTGCTCAGCGGGGATAGGATTTCCCAGGTAGGGAACTTCCGACAGTGAATGCGTCGTGGGTTCGATAATTTTATGCAAACTACTACACAGGGGCCCTCAATGCAGTTCACCTTCGAGGCAAGAAGGTACCAATGACTAAGGAAGTCATTGAGTAAACCTTCGACTTTCTGCCTAAATCTAGTGAAAAATATGCTTTTGAAGAGACAGAAAGTGAAAGGAAGATGATGATTTTTTACTGTAACAAGGTATTGGCTGTAATTGCCAAGCCTGGGAATTCATGGATGTTTGGGGCTGACAAGACAACTCCCCAGGATATCTCAGTTCGCGCTCTGACCGATGAGGCTTGTATTTGATAGCAGATCATGGCCAATTAAGTGATGTTGAACACCCACGAGACTAAATCATTGTTGACATGGCGGTCTTGGTCTAGTGTATCTTGGAAGGTAAGCAGTTGTACCTTCCAAGGCATATCAGATGGAACATGGGGGCGGGCTCACTATATTGGCAACCTGACCTTCCCATGTATGATCACTGAGTTAGCTACGAAGGCCAAGGTTGTCTGGCTAACTGTAGATGAGAGGTCGACTGTCACAGGCAACAAGAAGATAATCCCTTAATAAGATAATCTAGATGACGAGGCAGACGGCAGACAGCATCTCCTTCAAAGGCAAGACCCTCAACCTCAGCTTCAGTAGCACCCCCAGCCCCTTCAACACCAGCAGCATCATCATCATCACAACGATTCTACTGTCTGATCCACTGGTTGGTCGAGGACATAGCTCATTTGGAGCGTCGCTCCAAACGAAGCTATGAGAATGTTAAGAGGCAACAACCAGTTTGGGATACAACGATAGAGGAGCTAGACACCCCCTCAGAGCATAGTGAGGAGGAGGAGGAGGAGGAGCGGGATGTACCAACTCATAATTACAACAAGGACTCCTTCCACTCTGCATGACTTTAGGAGCACCAAGGACGGTGTAGATCTTAAGTGTAGGGAGGTCGTCCAACTTTGGCAGTGTATTTGGGTGACAATTTCTATTCCGAACACTTTATCTTTAGTTTTTATTATGCTTTTTAGATATTTTGTATATATTTTGTTATTTTGAACATCCTTTTACTTTATTGCACTTTTTATCTTTGCTTGTACATAACCTAGATTTCTATTTTAGTGATGCATACTTTTACACTTTCTTTTATTTTGGCTTGTATATATGCTTTTTAGCCTTTAGTTGTGCTTGTGATTGGATAATGTGATTATTGCACCTAGTTTAGGTTCCTATACACCTGATGATTTGAGTTGATTGAAATTAGGAAATGAACTCAAGATTTTTGATGATTTTTATCCAATCACATTATATATACATATAGAATAAGCATAGTCAAATTAATGAAATTTTCAAGAAAACTTCTTTTTATATAGGGCATTGACATTCCGATAAAATTGGGTTGAGATTTTTATTGAAACTTGCTTGAATTATATATTATGCAACATGGTTTTTGAGCTAAAAACACAACTTTATGAGTTTTGAGTTTTAATGTGTGGTTACATCACATTAACTGCTATTTTTATTCTTGTGTGTTATTCTCTCTACGATTGCAATCTTTGGTTTGTTTGATTTTTTATATCCATTATTGAGTGTATATATACATTTATGTGATTGAGACATTCATTTCATTATAGCTCACTTTCCCAAATAGTCATACCCTTTCATTTACTCTTGTTAAACCACTTTAAGCCTTATCAATTCCCATTTTGCTCTTAATTTTAGCACATAAACTAATCTTAAGCAAAAAATAATAAATATCCTCAATTTGGATCTTTGATTATCTTATGTTTGTGAGATTGTGTAATATTTAAGTGTGGGAAAGGTTGAGAACCTTGGTTGATAAAAATATGGGATTGAATTGAATTGAATGCATGAGTGTGTAAAGAAAGTGAGATTATGGATAGCTAAGCTTAATATTAGAATTTCATGGGTTACATATGTTAGGTGAGAGCTTAGGTTAATCAAAGATTCAAATTCTAGCTCACTTAGCAATATATATATCCTTACCTTTACCCTTGTCTCCATTAAACCTTAAAAAGTCCTCATAATACTTGTATCTGTGCATTAAATATTTGTTGATTGTTAGATGAAGAACAAACTTTAGAAAGCATGATTAGAGGAGAATTGAGTGGATCGACCCTAAACACTTGAGCAACTAGAGTGTATACACATCCAGTGAGGGGTCCTATTGCTCAATTTTATGTTTTCACCTATGATTATCTATTATCTTACAAGTTTGTAAATTTTTTCTCATAACTCAATTCAATTGTGGATTTGATTTGGTTATGATTGCTATAGCCCTTGATTATGCATATATGCTTTCTTGGAAATTGATTTACTTTGAGTAACTAGGTACACAGATATTTAGATAGTGTTAGGTAGAATAGTTACATACATTTAGATAAATTTCATTCAGATAGTTTGCATTGAATAATTGTTGACATCCTTTTCTTGTCGTCTTTCTTAGTGTTTAGCATGAGGATATGCTATTGTTTAAGTGTGGGAAGATTGATAAACGAAAATTTGATGGTTTATTTTGTATTGAAATGAGTGAATTTTTATCAACTTATCCCATATTTATTTATTGAAATAGCATGGTTTTGTGAATTTCTCCTAAATTGTGCTTAAGATTGAAAACATACTTTTTTGGCCCTTAATTAGGTAAATTTAACTCATTTTAATCCCATTCGATGCCTTGATTTGTTTGTTGAGTGATTTCAAGCTTACAAGGCAAGTATGTATAGAAGAAGTGAGGAAAAAATATACAAAAGTGGAGAATTCATGAAGAAATGGAGTTTGGAGCTTTTCAGGGTCATGTGTACGCATGAATGTGAAGTTGTGCGTACGCACGACCGCTGGCACGTGAATTCATTTAATGCAACACGTGGGTTTTGATTTCAGGCCTTTCCAAGCCTAATCCAACTCATTTCTGAAGTATTTAAAGCCAAATTCAAGAAGGATGATGGGGGAGCAATTAGGGTAGCTTAGAAACATGTTTTAGGGTAGTTTTCTAGAGAGAGAAGCTCCCCCTTCTCTCTAAAATTTAGGATTTTTACTCTAAATTTCTCTTAGTTTTAGGTTTTGATTCTTGTTTTAGCTTAATTTTCTTTACTTTTTATTGTTCTAGTATCTCAATTCACTTAGTTTTACTTGTTTATTTTTCTAATTTGTTATTTTTATGTTCATGAACTCTTGTTAATTTTGATTTCTTTTATTACAATTTGATATTTTATGTTTCTTTGATGCTTGTTTTAGTTACTATTATTATTTTTTTACAATTGGTAGCTTAGATTTTATTATTCATGTAGTTTACTATGTTTTTCCTTTTATGCATGCAAAGTGTTTGATAAAATACCTCTTTTAGTTTTAGTGTAGTTTTTCACACTTTTGGCTTGGAATTGAGGACTTAGGTGACCTTGAGTCATTGATGTCCAATATTAATTGGTAATTTAAGGTTGTTAGTTGATTTTGTTTTCACTAACGCTAGTCTTTCACTAAGTTTATTAGTGAGTTGGCTAGGATTTGTGGATTGAATTCATTTATGCCTATTTTACTTTTCTCATTGTATAGAGGTTGACTAAGTGGAACTAACTCTTCATAATTTACATGTTTGTGGTTAATGACTAGTATAGGAAACCTTGCTTCTCATCCCTTGCCAAGACTCTTTTAGTATTTGAATTTTCTTTCCTTTGCTTTAATTGCCTTTAGTTTAATTTCTTGCATGCTTGTTTAATTTCTTGCTATTTACATTTCTTCTTTATTCAACCATAACCCCCAATTTTCTCATAGCCAATAATTGATCACTTTATTGTAATTCCAAGAGAGAACGACTCGGAATTCTACTCCCGGTTATTTATGTTTGTATTGTGACAACCTTTTAAACTTTGATTGAGAGTTAATTATTGGTTTAGACTATACTTGCAATGCAATTCTTTTCTTCTTATTTTTGAGAATTCTAAATCGATATTTTTCTCTCTCCATCAATTCCACCCAGATAAATTGCCCAAGCCTAAAAAATTGATGATTGTCCACAGCAATGCAGTATACATCTTGAAGTTTTTCTTTTCACTAATGTCGTACATATCAACACCAGCCCACAGTTGCTTCAACTCATCGATCAAGGGCCGTTGGTAGAGATCTATGTCATTTCCAGGCATTTTATGACCCGGAATAACCATAGAGAGAATATAGTTGGTTTGTTTTATGCAAATCCAGGGAGGTAAGTTGTACGGAATATGAATCAAGGACCAAGTTGAATACTTTGAACTTAGGCTTCCAAAAGGATTGAAGTTATCACTGGCCAAGGCTAAGCAAATACTGCACGTGTCTCCGGAAAAGTCAGTATAAATTCTGTCAAATGCTTTCCAGGCCTCGCTGTCCATAGGATGCCTCAAAGATCCGTCAGAGTTAATACCTTTCTTGTGCCACAACATGTTGACGGAAGTCTTGCTGGACATAAATAATCACTGCAATCGTGGAATTAGAGGGAAGTAACGAAAAATCTTTGCCACTTGAGGTTTTCCATTCTTCTTGACAACCATGTTGATCCTTAATATAGAATTCTTCCTAGTTTTTTTCTTCCACCTCGATGTCCCACACCATTTGCATCTACACAGGTCTTAGTCGTAGCCTTGGTATAGCATGCAGTCATTTGGACATGCATCTATCTTCTTGTAAGCAATACCAAGCTTTCTTATGATCTTCTTAGCATCGTGCGAGGTGTTTGAAATCTTTGCATGCTCAAAGGCGTCCCCTAATAACTCTAGAATCAAACCAAATTCCTTGTCGCTCACTGTCCATCGAGAAAGACAACTTCGAGAATCTTGAGCATCCCTGATATAATTCATACTCGCTATCTTCAAGCAAGTCATGAAAACCACGAACCTCACGGCTAGGTTCGTCAGATAAGTACAACAACCCCTCCGCACTATCTCTGACATGTTCATTCGTCGAGTCTTTATCATCACCATGCAGTCCCTGGAAGTTGAATGTCTCGTGGACCATGTCACGCGTTGGATATCCTGAGTTTCTAGTGGGTTCTAATTCTTCTTTATGCTGGAGCTCTCGTCTACGATCCTCTCACCGCGATGCAACCAAAATGTATAATTAGGGAGAAAGGGTTTCATCAGTAGATGATCGTACACATCCTCTCTAGTTTGGAAAAACCGGAACCCACATAGAGACATGGACAATGTATCATCCCATCGAATGATGTATTGGCAAATGCGAAGTCTAGGAATCTATTCAGACCATTCCTATATTTTGCACTACCTCATGGCTTTGAAATCCAACTTTTATCAGTATCTAATTTAATGAAATAGTACAAACAAATGAATAAACAAATAATAAATTTATACAACTAAAAAAATGGGCTATGTGTCAAAGAAACCAATAACAGTTTATCACAATTATGAAATGGAAGAATAATATACGAGTTAAATTCGACAATTTATTACAAGCAAAACCATGTAGGGAGCAACAGAATAACTTAAAACTGAGACAGAAACAAAGTTACTTGCATCCCGGATAACATGTAGCGCACGAAAGATATTGGGGAGGTTGCTTATTCATTACAAAATTCTGTGCTTTCAAAAAAATTACTGATAGAAAGAATTGTTGGTTCCAAATCCAAGAAATGAAAAAATAAAGCAAAGCTTTCTTAAAAAATATAAAAGAAAATAAGAGTAAAAATTAGAATTAAAAAATAATTAAAACAAAAAATATAACTATAATCATAATGTATAAAGGATAGAATTTTCAAATTATATTTTCAACCCTTCTTTACTTATTAACTTAAAAAAGTAGAAGATAATAGAGAAATTAAATATCCTCTATTATGTTTATTTTAAAATAGTTTGTACGTATATAATGAAATTAACCATTTTATTTCTTTGTTAAAATAGAAAATGTAAATTTACTAGCTGTATGAATAAAGTCCAACCATAAAGGAACAAGCTAAAGAGATATAGATGTATATATAATAGCAGATCAAAGGTAAAGAACTGGCACATGTAAATACTAATAAAATTTGATGGATTAATTCTATATGAACCATCTTTATATATATTATTTCTCTTTTATATTTTTAACTTTAATATTAACATGATTATGGATAGAAATAAAATCAAGAAAAATAAATAATAAAAGCAGGGAGGATACAATTTCGACATAGGAATCACAAAATATTATCAATTAATCACAAACTGGCATACCTCAGTCAGTCAAACATGGCACTGAAATGTATGTAAAAGGAAAAAATCAAATAAAAAACATGGCAGTATTGAAACATGAAAATAATTCTTATTAATATACTTTTTTCTAAAATTATTGATAGAGAAGACATATACAGCTTTGTGAGTATACATATTTCTCCTTCTATTTTTCTATGCACTCATTTATTTTCAAGAAATGTTTTCCTAGTTCTTATTATTTGATTTATTCTTTGGTCTACTTGGCCGCCAAGGTTGAAGCTTCAAATTGTCAATATGACCAGAAGTTTGCATTGCTCGCTATAGTCTTATTTATTTATTCATTATTTTTCAATTACTCTAGCATTGAAAATTTTATATTACAACTTGAGACGTGTCATTTAAGAAGATGGTACTGTATGTGTGGATATATATCATACATAGTAATTTGGCTGTGTGTGCAATGAAAGTGACAAGTGTCATTATATAAGAGACAAAACTAAAACTAAAAGATGAAACTAAAAGAATCCAATACATGGTAGAAAGATGGAGAATAATGTAGTATTTACCTTATGCATCTTCCTAATCAACCTTATCAAAATGGCATAAAGTTTATTCACTCTATGAATATAATCAATCATACATAGTTGATCGCAAAAATATGCAAAGATGTACATATCAATTAATGATGTTATTGAATGTTGAATGTCTACAATTTATGATATAAAGCTTTATACTCTTGAATATTAAATTTAAATTTTTACAATTTTGCTAAGGTTACATACAATGATTTTAGCCACTTGTTTCTAAGTTGAGTCCAATCTATTTGCTAGTCAAACTCAAATATCAATTCTAGATATCTGAGGCTTGATTTTTTTTTAGATACAATTATGAAGAACAAGAAAAATTCATCAAATCCCATTACTCTCTCTTTCTTTCATTATAGGAATGGAATGGAATGCCAATTACAATATACTGCTAACTACATGTTTCAATCAATTTTATTATCAGTAATATTTATTGTGTTCATAGGTAATAATTGAAAAAATTTTAAATATGAGTTCCACAACATGGTACCTATTCATCAAAAAATGTAATGAAAGTAAGTGGATAAGAGATTAGGGATTTTACACACCGTGGAGGGAGAAGTAAGGGTTTCACGGACTAAGGATCTCCAGTGCCTACATCAAGTACAAACCATGCATGTGAGTTAAAGCTATTTACTATGTGTACATAACTAAAACTATGAATAAAAATTTTGATAGTACTCCATGGTGCGGAATTCAAAGTCCACAAACTAATCGGCAAGTGCACCGGGTCATACCAAGTAATACCTCAGGTGAGTGAAGGTTGATCCCATGAGGATTGATGGATCAAGCAACAATGATTGAGTGATCAATGATGAGCGGATAATTTATACGCTTTTTGGCATTGTTTTTAGTATGTTTTTAGTATATTTTATTTAGTTTTTATTATATTTCTATTAGTTTTTAGTTAAAATTCACTTTTCTGGACTTTACTATGAGTTTGTGTATTTTTCTGAGATTTCAGATATTTTCTGGCTGAAATTGAGGGTCCTGAGCAAAAATCTGATTCAGAGGCTGAAAAGGACTGCAGATGCTGTTGGATTCTGACCTCCCTGCACTTGAAGTGAATTTTTTGGAGCTACAGAAGCCCAATTGGCGCGCTCTCAACGGCGTTGGAAAGTAGACATCCTGGACTTTCCAGCAATGTATAATAGTCCATACTTTGCCCAAGATTTGATGGCCCAAACCGGCGTTGCAAATCAGCTTCAGAAATCCCGGCGTTTAACGCCGGAACTGGCATAAGAATTGGAGTTAAACGCCGAAACTGGCATAAAAGCTGGCGTTTAACTCCAGAAAAAGTCTCTACACATAAAAGCTTTAATGCTCAGCCCAAGCACACACCAAGTGGACCCCGGAAGTGGATTTTTACGTCATTTACTCATTTCTGTATACCCTAGGTTACTAGTTCACTATTAATAGGAGCTTTTGACATTTTATCTGTACCTCATGACACTTTACACGTTTTATATTGTACCTTCTACCGCATGAGTCTCTAAACCCTATGGTTGGGGGTGAGGAGCTCTGCTGTGTCTTGATGGATTAATGCAATTACTACTGTTTTTCATTCAAACACGCTTGCTTCTATTCTAAGATATCACTTGTTC
>NC_029774.3:96064006-96064668 GCF_000817695.3 Arachis duranensis | reverse complement strand
GAAGTTAAATTTGATCTGAAAGAAGATGAATATCCAGAGATCCAAGAGCAAATTCGAAACAGAGGATGGGAAGGTCTGACCAATCCTGAAATAAAGGTTGGAAGGAACATGGTTCAGGAATTCTACTCTAATCTGTGGTTGACAGATAAGCAGAGAATGACTGGAACTGCTTACCATACCTATAGAACCATGGTCAGAGGGAAAGTTATGTACTTCCATCTGGACAAAATAAGAGAAATCTTCAAACTACCTCAACTACAAGATGATCCTGACTCCTTCAATAGGAGGATGGTGAGAGTAGATAAAGGGTTGGATCAAGTTCTAGAGGACATATGCCTCCCTAGAACTAAGTGGATAACCAATTCAAAGGGTGTCCCAAACCAACTCAAGAGGGGAGACCTCAAACCAATTGCAAGAGGGTGGCTAGACTTTATTGGGCCTTCCATATTGCCCACTAGCAACCGTTCTGAGGTCACCATCAAGAGAGCAGTGATGATTCATTGCATTATGCTTGGAAAAGAAGTGGAGGTTCATCATATGATTGCTTGTGAGATTTACACAATTGCAAATAAGAATTCCAGTGAAGCCAAATTGGCCTACCCAAGCTTGATTTCCTTGCTCTGTAAAGAGGCTGGGGTGAAGATGGGAGTAGATGAGTTCAT
>NC_029774.3:96063566-96063906 GCF_000817695.3 Arachis duranensis | reverse complement strand
ACAGAGTGCTTTGGGCCACAGCCAAGACTCATACACTGGCTATGTTCAAGAATCATTATGCTTAACTAAGAGAATCAATAACAATATCTGAGTTTTGAGTTCTTATAGATGCCAATCATTCTGAACTTCAAGGGATAGAGTGAGATGCCAAAACTGTTCGGAGGCAAAAAGCTACTAGTCCCGCTCATCTAGTTGGAGCTATGTTTCCTTGATATTTTGGAGTCTA
Source organism: Arachis duranensis (assembly GCF_000817695.3). Lineage (NCBI taxonomy): Eukaryota > Viridiplantae > Streptophyta > Magnoliopsida > Fabales > Fabaceae > Arachis > Arachis duranensis. The sequence continues at coordinate 96,063,680 of NC_029774.3, read as the reverse complement.
TAGTATATTCTCTTTTTTTATCCTATTTTGATTTTCAGTTGCTTGGGGACAAGCAACAATTTAAGTTTGGTGTTGTGATGAGCGGATAATTTATACGCTTTTTGGCATTGTTTT
>NC_029774.3:96058101-96062287 GCF_000817695.3 Arachis duranensis | reverse complement strand
GGTATTACTTGGACGACCCAGTACACTTGCTGGTTAGTTGTGCGGAGTTGCAAAAGTGTGATTGCAATTTCGTGCACCACCGTGGAAGGGGCCTTGCGTGCATGAAGAAGAAGACAGTAGGAAAGCAGAGATTCAGAAGATAGAGCATCTCCAAAACCTCAACTTATTCTCCATTACTGCAAAACAAGTACTTATTTCATGTTCTTTACTTTTCACAATCAAACCTGATAATTATTGATATCCTGACTAAGAGTTACAAGATAACCATAGCTTGCTTCAAACCGACAATCTCCGTGGATCGACCCTTACTCACGTAAGGTATTACTTGGACGACCCAGTGCACTTGCTGGTTAGTTGTGCGGGATTGCAAAAGTGTGATTGCAATTTCGTGCACCAAGTTTTTGGCGCCGTTGCCGGGGATTGTTCGAGTTTGGACAACTGACGGCTTATCTTGTTGCTTAGATTAGGACTATTTTATTTTTGTTGGTTTAAGAGTCTTTTATTTGAGTCTAGTTTCATATTTTAAGTTTGGTATCAATTGCATGCTTTTGTTTTCTTTTATTCTTCGTATTTGCATGTCCTTAGTCCTGTCCTGATCCTTAAAAATTCTAAGTTTGGTGTCTTCTTTGTGTTTTCTTTTAAGTTTTCGAAAAATTTGAATCTAATTTTCTAAAAATTTTCAGTTTGGTGTCATTTTGTTATTTTTCTCTTTCCTCATTTCAAAAATCAAATCTTTTTCAAAATAATTTTCAATCATATCTTTTCAATTGCTAATTCTAAAATCTTTTTAACTAATTAATTGATTTCATATCATATTCCCTTTCTCCGTCATGGACCTAAGTGGAATTGAACAGTCCAGAAGGACTCTGGGGTCATATGCTAACCCCATTATAGCTGCATATGGGAGTAGCATCTGTATACCTCCCATTAAAGCAAGCAGCTTTAAGCTAAATCCTCAACTCATTATCATGGTACAGTAAAATTGCCAGTATTCCGGTCTTCCACAGGAAGAACCTACTGAGTTTCTGGCACAGTTCTTACAAATTGCTGACACAGTACATGATAAATAAGTAGATCAGGATGTCTACAGATTATTACTGTTTTCATTTGCTGTAAAAGACCAACCTAAGGCCAGCGTAAGGACATGGAAATAGTTGTCAGACAAGTTCCTAAATCTATATTTCCCTCCTAAGAGGATGACACAGCTAAGGCTGGACATCCAAGGCTTTAAACAAGAGGATAATGAATCCCTTTATAATGCCTGGGAGAGGTACAGAGGTATGCTAAGAAAATGCCCCTCTGAAATGTTTTCAGAGTGGGTGCAGTTAGACATCTTCTACTATGGGCTTACAGAAAAAGCTCAGATGTCTCTAGACCACTCAGGTGGTGGATCTATACATATGAGGAAGACGATTGAAGAGGCTCAAGAGCTTATAGATACTGTTGCTAGAAATCAACATTTGTACTCTAGCAATGAGTTCTCTACAAAAGAAGAAGTTATGGCAGTAGCCACTGATCCTAATCCTTAAGAACAGATGGTTGAGCTTAATCAGCAACTACACCTGATGACAAAATAGTTAGCACAGTTTAAAGAGATGCTCCAAGAAACTAAAATTCCTAACAAGAACATAGAATCACAGTTGAATCAGGCAAAGCAGCAGTTATCTAAACAGATAACAGAAGAATGCCAAGCAGTTCAACTAAGGAATGGGAAAACATTGAACAACATTGCTCAAAGTAGCAAAAAGCCAATAAAGGAACAATTGACAGAGGATAACCAAACCACTGTCCAAAATCCCTCTGAGGACAGTAAGAGCCCAGAGAGGAATACTCTTGGCGTTCAAACGCCAGAAAAAGGGGGGAAGCTGGCGTTAAACGTCCATTCCCTGCCCAGTTCTGGCGTTCAAATGCCAGAAAAGGGGGAAAAGTTGGCGTTAAACGCCCATTCTTCTCCCAATTCTGGCGTTCAAACGCCAATGGGGAATCAGACACCTGAGAGTGCTGATAGTAACCCCTCTAAAAAGGCTTCTCCAACCACCTCTATAAGGAATAAACCTGCAGCAACTAAGGTTGATAAATATAAAGCCAAGATGCCTTATCCTCAGAAACTCCGCCAAGTGGAACAGGATAAGCAATTTGTCCGCTTTGCAGACTATTTAAGGACTCTTGAAATAAAGATTCCGTTTGCAGAGGCACTTGAGCAAATACCTTCTTATGCTAAGTTCATGAAAGAGATCTTAAGTCATAAAAAGGATTGGAGAGAAACTGAAAAAGTGTTTCTCACTGAAGAATGCAGTGCAGTCATTCTGAAAAGCTTACCAGAAAAGCTTCAAGATCCAGGAAGCTTTATGATACCATGCACATTAGAAGGTGCTTGCACCAAGACAGCCTTGTGTGACCTTGGAGCAAGTATCAATCTAATACCTGCATCCACTATCAGAAAGCTTGGGTTGACTGAAGAAGTCAAACCAACCCGGATATGCCTCCAACTTGCTGATGGCTCCATTAAATATCCATCAGGCATAATTGAGGACATGATTGTCAAAGTTGGGCCATTCGCCTTTCCAACACTCCGCACAACTGAACCAGCAAGTGCACTAGGTCGTCCAAGTAATACCTGAGGTGAGTCAGGGTCGATCCCATGAGGATTGTCAACTTAGATCAAACAGTGGTTATCTTGTAAATCTTAGTTAGGCAGATAGAAAGTTGTTTATTTGTTTAAGTGCATAAAAGTAACTTAAAGAAAATGTTACTCAGTAATTGTGAATCTAATGATAAGAAGATGGTTAATGCTTCAGAGATGCTTTGTTCTTCTAGATCAATACTTTCTTACTGTCTACTCCAACTATGAATGATTTCTTCTATAGCAGGCTGTATATGATCAACGCTGGTTTGAGCGGCCGCCAATCTTTCTCTAGGCTGAAAACCAGGTTTAGTGCGCATCCCATCTGAATGAGGGTGAAGCTCTTACAGTTCATTTCCTTGGTGATCCTACTCAAAATGCCACAGACAAGGTCGAATCTTTTAGATCAGAGAATGATGTGCCTTGGTTCTAGCCTTTACCACAAAGACCCTAATCTCCCTATACCTCAGCTAAACTGATGTCTCGAGGAGTCCAAACGAAGTCGTGGATTAGCCATCTAAGAGATGTATAATCAAGATAGTGGTTCATTGATATCCGATGAAAGACGCTCGCTGAACCCATGTAGAATAGAGATAAATTTTGACGGTTCAACTCATTCATAAGGTTGAAGAACGAAGATACATCTTAGGAGAGGATCAAACACAAATTAAAGTAGAATAGTAGTACTTTTATTAATCCATAAAACTCAGCAGAGCTCCTAACCTTAACCTATGAGGTTTAGTGGCTCATACTGTACATAATGGTGTTCGAAAATATGATATGCTGTAGAGTGTTCTAAAACATGGTTGATATTCTCCTATATATACTAATCTAATAACTAAGGATTATAGAAACATGATATGCTTAGGCTTGTAGTGCGAAAATCCACTTTTGGGGCCCACTTGGTGAGTGTTTGGGCTGAGCTAAGAGTGTCTCCACGTGCTAGTAGGGTTCTTGGGCATTAAACGCCTGCTTGGGACACCTTTGTGGGCATTGGACGCCAGCTGCTCCCTTTTGGGCATCTGTAAAACCCGGTTAATTAACGGCTAATTAACCCATAAATGAGAATTTATTCTTGAAAGCCCAAAAATGTGATTTTTATGGTTAAAAGTGATAGAGGAGATTGAGACGAGAATTTTGGTACCAATTTTATAGAATTCGGACCAAGATTGGACCGAACGGGCCAAACCGGGCCAGTTGGACCCAAAGTGGGCCCTTGGCCCAACATAACTTAACCAAAACCCTAGTTTTCAGCATTCTCTCTCCTCATTTGTTACACACACAAGCTGAAATTAGAAAGAAAGGGAGGAAGAACACTCTCTCAAGTTCTCTCCCTTGGTTGATCTTCAAACTACCATAACTTTTGATCTAGAGCTCCGATTGCCGCCCCGTTTGCGGCCACGCGTTCACCGCGGAGAGCTCTACAAAACCCATACAACCAATCTTGAGGTAAGCCACACCTTTCTGTTCGAAATCTCAGCCCCTATTTTCGAGTTTTATGGGTGAAATGTTGAGATTTTGGGTTCTTTGATGTTATAGGACCCAACTCTCTTGAAGGAGAAG
>NC_029774.3:96056387-96056789 GCF_000817695.3 Arachis duranensis | reverse complement strand
TTGTGGTAACTTGCGAGTGAAGCAAGGTAAAATGAATGATCATTGAGGATCATTGATGAATATGTGAGATGTGGAGGATGGTGGTGGAAGTGCTTGTTATGCCATTGGCCGAAGGGCCGTAATTGTTTATGAATAGGCTGGTTCTGGATTGAACCGTGAGCCGGAATAGCTGTGTATGCTATGGATATTGGCTGGTTATGGATTTAACCGTAAGCCGGATGGCTGATATGGATGTTGATCCATGGATGAGAATTCATGCATGTTTATGCTGAATTATTGATATTTGTGATTTGCACTTCCACTCTCGGAGTTACGAGTTTTCCTGGGTAGTAGCAGTGACTAGCCACCACGTGCTCCAGGTTGAGACTTGGTACTCTTCTGACCCTATGTCATAAGTGTGGC
>NC_029774.3:96055077-96056287 GCF_000817695.3 Arachis duranensis | reverse complement strand
CGATTGTCGCCCCGTTTGCGGCCACGCGTTCACCGCGGAGAGCTCTACAAAACCCATACAACCAATCTTGAGGTAAGCCACACCTTGCTGTTCGAAATCTCAGCCCCTATTTTCGAGTTTTATGGGTGAAATGTTGAGATTTTGGGTTCTTTGATGTTATAGGACCCAACTCTCTTGAAGAAGAAGGTTAATCTTGTCTTCTTGGACCTTGGGTGTGGTAAGATTCTCAACCCTAGTGTATTTTGTTGTTTTATGATGTTTGGATTTTGAGATGTTGTGTATGGGTATGATGGTTGTGGCTTAGGTTGTGTATGTGTGGATATTGGAGCTTGATTGGTGATTTTGAAAAGCTTGGAAAGGTTTTGGTGGTGAAAAATCCGTTCTTGGAGGTGTTGAGGCCTTGAGAGCTTGTGGATAAGTGATTTGGAAGTGCTCCGGTGGAGCTTGGGAAAATCGGCTAAGGTATGGTTTCGGTTTCCCGTATCTAATATGTAATGTGGTAGGAAATACTTAGGCTAGAGGCCCTAAGATAGGCATTGAATGGTTGATGTTGTTGAATGATTGAGATATATGATGTGGTCATATATGTGATGATGATTAATGATGCCTTGATGGTATGATGTATGAGAAATATGCATGTTGTGATATATGCTTGATGATTAGTTATGGTTGAATTGTGGGTTGAGCCATGTTTATGGTGAGTATGATGTTGATTGTGTACAATGATGATCTATTGGAATTGGTGTTGTTGAGAATTGGCATGAGTAAGAATATATGATATGTCAATATATTTGAGTTTGAGCCACTTGGGTGAAGTGGGCTAAAATGATGAGATAGTGATTTTGTAAATTGTGGTAATGTGTCAATGTGTGAGTTGAGGAGGCTTGATGATTGAATTTGATATATTTTGATTGATTTCAAAGGAAAGGGATGAAAATGGCATGTTTTGATTGATTTTGAAAAGAGTTGGAAATGGCTTGTTTGCAAATGGCACTTTGTGGTTTTGTATGAAAAACATGGTTTTTAGGCATATTTTGAAGAGACATAACTTGGACTACGGATCTCTGTTTTGTGCCAAATCTATTTAGAAATGAAATTGGATCCGGGATGTCCATGCCGTTCGAAGAACGGGTGAAAAACGATTTAAAATGAGAAAATTATGTCCGTTGGAAGATTGGGGTTTAAATCTGTGAATTCTGCAGCTTTTAAC
>NC_029774.3:96051085-96052191 GCF_000817695.3 Arachis duranensis | reverse complement strand
GTATGGGAAGCAGCCTCAGAATGATCAAGCTTGTACTAGATATGGGAGTCACCATCCGGGAGCACCATGCAAGACCGGATGGGGTTTGTGCTACAATTGCGGAAAAACGGGGCATAAAGTCGCAGGTTGTCCGGAGAGGCAGAAACAAGGTGCTGGGAAAGTACAACAGACTGGTCGGGTGTTCACCACTTCAGCTGTAGGAGCTGAGGGATCTGAGACACTCATTCGAGGTAACTGTGAAATGGCTGGTCAAACTTTAAATGCTTTATTTGATTCGGGAGCATCACATTCATTCATTGCATTTGAGAAAGCCCATGAGTTAGGATTGAAGATTGTAACTTTAGGATATGATCTAAGAGTGTACAATGCTACCCATGAAGCCATGGTAACTAGGCTAGGATGCCCGGAAGTTTCCTTTAGGTTCAAGCAGCGTGATTTTATTCATAATTTAGTCTGCTTGCCGATGATCGGTCTTGATCTTATCTTGGGATTGGACTGGCTATCTAAGAACCATGTTCTGCTTGATTGTTCTACAAAGTCGGTGTACTTTATGCCGGAAGATACAGAAGGGCCGGTCGTGGTAAATAATTATTACTTGAATTTGATGAGGGTGAATTGTTCTGGAACCGAATGTCAGGGTATCATGTTGTTAACAGCGGGTGTTTCGGGTGATGATCAAAGGTTGGAACAGATTCCGGTTGTGTGTGAGTTTCCGGAAGCGTTTCCTGATGATATTGATGTGTTTCCACCTAACCGAGAGGTTGAGTTTGCTATTGAGTTGGTACCCGGGGTGGGACCAATCTCAAGTGCTCCTTATAGGATGTCACAATTAGAGATGAACGAGCTAAAGTCCCAGTTAGAGGATTTGTTGGGAAAGAATTTTATACGACCAAGTGTCTCTCCGTGGGGTGCTCCAGTGTTACTGGTGAAGAAGAAGGATGGGAGTATGCGGCTCTGTGTGGATTACAGGCAACTGAACAAGGTTACAATAAAGAATAAGTACCCATTGCCGAGAATTGATGATCTCATGGATCAATTACAAGGAGCTGGAGTTTTCTCCAAGATCGATTTGCGATCCGGTTATCACCAGATAAGGGTGAGGGGTG
>NC_029774.3:96050403-96051028 GCF_000817695.3 Arachis duranensis | reverse complement strand
GGACTCGTTATGGTCATTACGAGTACACTGTAGTGTCTTTTGGGTTGACGAACGCTCCTGCAGTGTTTATGGATTACATGAATAGAGTTTTCCGTCCGTTTCTGGATAAATTCGTTGTTGTCTTCATTGATGACATACTAATTTACTCCAAGACTGAAGAGGAGCATGCGGAACACTTGAGGACCGTGTTGCAGATTCTAAAGGAGAAGAAACTCTGTGCAAAACTGTCGAAGTGTGAGTTTTGGAAGAGTGAGGTGAAGTTTTTGGGCCATGTGGTGAGTAAGAAGGGAATAGCCGTAGATCCAACTAAGGTGGAGGCTATGATGGATTGGAAGCAACCAACCACCGTAACAGAGATAAGGAGTTTTCTGGGTTTAGCTGGCTATTACTGAAGGTTTATCAAGGGCTTTTCACAGATAGCTTTGCCAATGACAAAGTTAACCCGCAAAGACACTCCATTTGTTTGGACTCCTGAGTGCGAGGAGAGCTTTCAGACATTGAAGAAAAAGTTGACCACTGCACCTGTGTTAGTGTTACCCGAGCCGAATGAGCCATTTGAGGTGTACTGTGACGCCTCATTGAAGGGTCTAGGGTGCGTGCTGATGCAGCATCATAATGTGGTGGC
>NC_029774.3:96049194-96049818 GCF_000817695.3 Arachis duranensis | reverse complement strand
TCAAAGTGCTTAACTTGTCAAAAGGTAAAGATTGAACATCAAAGACCTTCCGGGATGTTGCAACCTTTAGAGATTCCACAATGGAAGTGGGAAAGTATTGCGATGGACTTTGTGTCTGGATTGCCAAGGACTAGGGCTGGTTTTGATGCTATTTGGGTGATTGTGGACCGACTGACGAAGTCAGCTCACTTTTTACCCATTCGGATGACTTACACCCTTGAGGAGCTAGCACGGTTATACATAAAGGAGATTGTGAGACTCCATGGTGTACCTGCTACTACAATCTCTGATAGAGATCCTCGTTTCACTTCAAAGTTTTGGGGTGCATTTCAGAAAGCTTTTGGAACCCGATTAAGCTTGAGCACGGCTTACCATCCTCAAACCGATGGTCAATCTGAGAGGACAATCCAAACGCTAGAGGATATGTTGAGAGCTTGTGTTTTGGACCAACCGGCGAGTTGGGATCGGTATATGCCATTGGTGGAGTTTGCATACAATAATAGTTATCATGCGAGCATCGGAATGGCACCGTATGAGGCCTTGTATGGGAGGAAATGTCAATCTCCGCTATGTTGGTATGAAGCTAGAGAGAAAAGCTTGTTGGGGCCGGAAATGATAGTTGAG
>NC_029774.3:95999660-96047991 GCF_000817695.3 Arachis duranensis | reverse complement strand
ATTGGTTATGGTTGAATTGTGGGTTGAACCATGTTGATGGTGAGTATGATGTTGTTTGTGTACCATAATGATTTATTGGAATTGGTGTTGTTGAGAATTGGCATGAGGAATAGTATATGATATGTCAATATGTTTGAGTTTGAGCCACTTGGGTGAAGTGGGATAAAATGATGATATAGTGATTTTGTATATTGTGGGTTATGTGTCAATGTGTGAGTTGAGGAGGCTTGATGTTGAATTTGATACGTTTGAATTGATTTCAAAGAAAAGGGGTGAAATTGGCATGTTTTGGTTGATTTTGGAAAGAGTTGAAAATGGTTTGTTTTGAAAATGGCATATTGTGGTTTTGTATGAAAATATGGTTTTTGGGCAAACTTTGACGGGACATAACTTGGACTACGGATCTCTGTTTTGTACCAAATCTGTTTAGAAATGAAATTGGATCCGGGATGTCTATGCCGTTAGAAGAACGGGTGAAAAACGATTTAAAATGAGGAAGTTATGTCTGTTGGAAGATTGGGGTGTAAACCTGTGAAATTCTGCAGCTTTTAACTTAGAAAATTTTTAGCAGAACGACCCCTTGCGCGCGGGCGCACCTGGCGCGTACGCGCCGATCTTCCGAGAAGTGCCATCCACGCGTACGCGTGATGTGCGCGGGCGCGCCGATTGTGCTGTACCCAATGCCCGGCCATTTTCCAGAGAGTTATGCCAGGACTGTGCCGGTGTTGTGCCTGGGGCACGAGAACACCCGCGCGTACGCGTGGTTGACGCGTGCGCGCCGATGGGCAAGTTTGGTATCCACGCGCTAGCGTGCATGACGCTTACGCGTCGATGAGTTTTTAAGGCCATCCACGCGTGCGCGTGGAGTGCGCGTACGCGTGGCCCTATTTTCATCTCAAAGTTGATTTTTGAGTTTTAAAAGCCAAATTTCATACTTCTAAGCCTCCGAACTCACCACTTATATCTTAAATCAGTATGATATGCCTAGCTATGAGAGAAGGAGCTAGTGGATGTGGTAACTTGCGAGTGAAGCAAGGTAAAATGAATGATCATTGAGGATCATTGATGAATATGTGAGATGTGGAGGATGGTGGTGGAAGTGCTTGTTATGCCATTGGCCGAAGGGCCGTAATTGTTTATGAATAGGCTGGTTCTGGATTGAACCGTGAACCAGAATAGCTGTGTATGCTATGGATATTGGCTGGTTATGGATTTAACCGTGAGCCGGATGGCTGATATGGATGTTGATCCATGGATGAGAATTCATGCATGTTTATGCTGAATTATTGATATTTGTGATTTGCACTTCCACTCTCGGAGTTACGAGTTTCCCTGGGTAGTAGCAGTGACTAGCCACCACGTGCTCCAGGTTGAGACTTGGTACTCTTCTGACCCTATGTCATAAGTGTGGCCGGGCACTGTGAAAGACCCGGATGAGCTCGCCCCCGTATATATTCACCAGTGAGGGTGATGGATATAGATCATGATTATGATCAAGTTTATGACGAGTATAACTCGAGTTGGGGATGCATGACAGAGGGACAGTCTGATGGTTAGCTACCAGGACTTGTCGGGTTGGCTCTATAACCGACAACTTCTGTTATTGCGAAGATCCTTTGTTCTTGGGGCTATGTTTTGGTTTATATGTTTTGTTTAGATACTTTTATCTCCATTTAATAATACAATCTGTGATGACTCCTCTTATGGGAGATTTTGGAGAATAGGTTTTATGTATTTGTGTTCCTTTGGATTTCCTTTGGGGTTTTCCTTATTTCTATCATATGTATATATTGTTATGCTCGGACCGGTTATCTTCGCAGCCGGATCTTGAGTCTTGATATTCCTGTTTTTGACACTCCTTTGTATATATATAATCTCGCGTTGGTTTATCCTTGTTCGTTACGTTATCGATCGGAGTGTTGCGCTTTGAATTGCGATTGGTTTTTGTTTACCCCTTTTTCTACAAAGGCTCCTAGTTATAATCAATCATTCATACTACTATACGTACTAAATTTTTTATTTTAGAGGTCGTAATACCTTGCCATCCTTGAATTATGACTTAAGCATAAGACTCTGTATGGTAGGGTGTTACAGCATCCAACGCCAGGAAGAGGGTAGGTGGCTGGTGTTGAATGCCAGTTTTGGGCCTTCATCTCGAAAGACAAATATGAACTATTATATATTGATGGAAAGCCCTGGATGTTAGCTTTTTATAGTAGTTGAGAATGCTCTATTTGTATATTCATAGCTCCATAAATGCTTCTTAAATGCACGGAGGTCAAATCCTGACAGCATCTGCTACGCTTTCCTTGCTTCTGAATTAGACTTTGTCACAACTCTCAGATTTCAGCTAAAAAATACCTGAAATCACCATAAAACACAAAACTCATAATAGAATCCAAAAGTATGAATTTTACATTAAAACTTATGAAAACATAATAAAACTTAAACAAAACATGCCAAAAACTATATGAAAATGATGTAAAAAAGACTATAAAATATCCGCTCATCACGTATCAAGAGTGACCGGAAAGGGGTTGTCTGCACGACTGGGAGGGGCGTGTTTGACCTCCTACTTTTTCTCCTCCGGAGCTTCTTTTTCAACTGGCTCCTCATAACCTTTGCCTCTGAACCTGCCACTGGTCCACTTACCAAGGCGATAACCTTGCACTCCTCTCTTGGATTTGGAATTGTATTACAAAGAAGGGTATTGGTGGTTCTCTAATGTATCTTAGCAACCTTTGTGGCTATTTGGTCCATCTAAACGTCCAAGTTCTTAAGTGAAGCTCTTGTTTCCTACATAAAACTAGTTGATTCTTGGAGATTTTTGTTACAATAGCTGTCAAGTCAGGAGAATTATGAGGTTGAGCCTGTGGTGGTTGTCGTTGAGAGGGTTGAAATTGGCAGTTATAGAAGTTTTTATGATTAAAATAGCTCTAAGAATTATTGAAATTCTGCTGCCACTAAGGTTGATCTCTCCACCCAATGTTTGGGTGATTTCTCCACCCTGATTAAAGGTCTTAGAATATAGATCATCATTGGGGTTTCTTAGAGAATTCCCTATAAAATTATCCTGTTCAGGATGGAATTGAGTATAATCATAAGCCTTACCTTGGGTGAAGCCACCACTCATGTCATAAGAAGCATCTTGAGGAGCATTTTGAGTATTAACAGTTAAGACCTGTATCCCACTCAATTGTTGAGTAATAAGACTCATTTGTTGAGACAAAAGCTTGTTCTGAGCAAGAATAGCATATATGGCATCTAACTCCATGACTCCTTTCTTCACAGAGGACCTTTTAGAATATAAGTATTGATTGTTAGCAACCATCTCAATGATCTCTATAGCTTCCTCAGGGGTCTTTTTCATGTGAAGTGACCTTCCTGCAGAGTTATCCAAAGACATTCTAGCGGTTTTAGAGACTCCATCATAGAATATCTGTAACTAAATCCAGTCTGAGAATATATCAGGAGGACACTTCCTGAGCATCAACTTATATCTTTCCTAAGCTTCATAGAGATACTCACCCTTTCTCTGCCTAAAAGTCTGGACGTCCGTCCTCAGCTTAGTCAGCCTCTGAGATAGAAAGAACTTGGTCAGAAACCTGTTAACCACCTTATCCCAAGTGTCCAAGCTCTCCATGGGCTGAGTGTCAAGCCACTGTTTAGCTCGGTCCCATACAACAAACAGGACTAGAATTAGCTTGTAGACATCAGGATGGACCCCATTATTTTTACAGCATCACAAATCTCCAGGAAATTATATATAAACAGATTTGGATCCTCCTGTGGGAGCCCATGAAACTAGCAATTCTATTGCACTAGAGCGATCAACTGAGGTTTCAGCTTAAAGTTGTTTGCATCTACAGGAGGTACCACAATACTATTCCCATAGAAATTCGGGAGATACAGTATAAGAGCCAAGGGTCCTCCTAAGTTTTCCATTCGCATTCGGATTAACAGCATTTGCATTAATCACATCGTTATTGTTAGGATCCATGGTAAACTCTTTAGCTTCCTTCTCAAGATTATCTCTGAGATTTTTACCGGCTTTGTAAGCTCTTGTTTGTTGTAAATGCCGCCTCAAGGTCCTTTTAATCTCAGAATCAACATCTAAAAGAGGTTCTTTGTCCCTGTTTCTTCTCATAAACAACAGAAAATAAAGAAGAAGTGGGAATCTCTACATCAGAGTGCAGAGAATTCCTAGTGAGGTACCCTCAATGGAAATTTTTTTTCAAAAATTATAAAAAAAACAAAGGAAATAAAATAAATAACTAGGGGACATCAAACTTAATTTTAGAAATTAAGGAAAAAAGGTGCTAAAAATTTCAAAAACTAAAGACAAAAATTAAGTAAAACTAAAGCAAAACTGCCTAATCTAAACAATCAAACAAGTAGTTGTTGTCAATCACAGTCAATCCCCGGCAACAGTGTCAAAAACTTGGTGCGAAATTCAATGTCTACAAACAAACTGACAAGTGTACCGTGTCAAACCGAGTAATATCTCAAGTGAGAGAGGGTCGATCCCATGAGTATTGATGGATCAAGAAACAATGATTGAGTGATCAACTTAGTCAGACAAGTGAAAAATGGCGTTTGAGAGTTCAATTGCATTAAACAATAAACTCAAAGAATTAGAAAGCAGGCAGTAAATGGATTGTGAAGAATATATATGGGTTGTGAAGAATATATGAGAAAATAGTTAAGGTTTCTGAGTTTTTTATTTTACGAATTTCTATTTTTTACCAACTATTTTAATCATGCAAGATTCAATTCATCGCAAACTATATGTGAGTAAACCCTAATTTCTTAGTAATTTAGTCTCCTCTAACCTAGTTAACTGCCAATTTCTTGGTCACTTAATTTTAATTAGAGATTTAAGTCCAATTCTAGTTTATCAACCACAAAAACTCTAATTATCCAAATATAAGAGGATTATATGTCACGTATTCCGTTAAGTCTAGATAATTAGTGTTTAGGAGGAATTGTTTTTAAGCTGTTGTTCAAGTAATTTACTTTTCCAAGATTTAACAAGAACACAATTAGAATAACAATTATTCTTTCGATCTACCCAAATCCTTAAGATGAAGAACGAAAACAAATTCTTGAAATTTAAATCAATACATTAATTAAAATAGAAGAGTAATAATATCAATCCATACAATAAACAGAGCTCCTAGTAATAGTATAAATCCATAGAATAAACAGATCTCCTAACCTTAACAGTGGAGGTTTTGTTGCTCATGGCTCAGAGAGAAAACTAGGGTTTCAAAGTGTAAATTGCGGAATAAGGTGTGTAAGAGAGAAAAGAGCCCGAAGGGCTAAATATTTTCCCTTTTATATCTAATCCTAATTAATGCAAAATATATTTTCTAAAACTAAATAATATCTTTTCTTATTGTAAAATAAAATAAAGTTTAATCAAAATTAATAAAAGATCTTCGAGCTAGCTCCTTGAGGACGTGGGGACTACCAGATTCCTAAAGTTGGCGACAAACTTGACCTGCGCCACTCCATCCGTATGCCACACCTAATGAGTCTTCATTATGGCGCCAAACTTGGAAAATGCCAAGTTTGGCACCACAAAGGCAGCATGCATGGGAAGCATTGATGTCCATGGAGCCAAACTTGGAGAATCCCAAGTTTGGCGCCACCAAGGCCGTGATTCCAGAAGAAACGTATAGACTATTTTATATTGTTAGAAAGCTCTGAAAGTTAGCTTTTCAGTGTCGCTAGAACCGCGTCAATTAGACCTCGCAGCTCAAGTTATGCCCATTGGAGTGTGATGAGGTCAGGGTTAACAGCATAATCCACTTTCTTCCTTTTCTTCTACACAAACTCTGTCAAATCCGTCCAAATGCTACTTGAAATAAACCAAATTGCATACGACTCAAAGTAGCAACCATAGTGGCTTAAAGTACTTAAATTTTTATTAAACTTAACAATTTTAATTGTAAATTCACTAGGAAAAGATAGAAAAGATGCTCACGCATCACTCTATGCCTCATGTCTTATAACATCAAAAGAATTTAAAAAATATGAACACCTTTACAAAAGTTACTTTAACCTATAAAATAATCTATCACATCATATAAAATTGCATTAAAATATTCAATTACTATCAAAAATGTAGAAGAGAAATACTAACGAAAAGTGTTAGAAGTTTTATCTTGGGACTTTTATTGCCCAAATACTTCTTAAATATCTTTAACGCGTCATTTGCTTGCCTGCAAATTTAATCAGTTCAGCAGAGAAGATCAAGAACAACATAATCAAGGAAATCCCACACAATGTCCAGAATAAGTTATAAAAAATCAATCAACATACTTAAGATCCAAAACCAAAAAGTAAAAACTGAATAACAAGTTAATAAGAACAAAAAAGGACACGGTTTCACTTTTGCCTACTTGACACCTAGCTCACTAAGCCACAGGGTATGAATTACCAACAAATCTCTGGCAAACACTAACAGAAGGTTAGGAACTTAGTGTAATGTGATCATTGAAATTACATAAAATTGCTCACAAACCAAAAGCATAGATAATATCTAAATTATGGGTGTAGTATCGATTTGAAGACAGACACTTCACTTTAGCAATCCATTAATGAGAATATGAAAGACAAAAAGAAATTACAAAGCACAAAATAAATCCAAATAAATGTACATTCAAATTCCTAACTCTAAAATGCCACAATTAACCTCAACTAATACAAGATATAGACAAAAATTGAATTAAAATAATCTAAAATTATAATCTGAACTATGAAGATATTGCCAAATTTTGAGAAAAATAGGATTCAAAATTTATAAGTGATCAAGAGTGAAAACAAGAAAGAAAGAGCAATGGAGAAGAACGAACTAAAGGTTTAGGAAGAAAGTAGAAAGATCAAAGACAGAGGATTGTGGAGAGGTTAAACCTTTAAATTAAAATGCATTTTAGGAATGGAATGAAATGCCACTTGCAATATACTGCTAACTACAAGTTTCAATTAATTTTATTATCAACAATGTTTATTGTGTTCACAAGTAATAACTGAAAAAATTCTAAATATGAGTTCCACAACATGGTACCTGCTCATCAAAGAATGTGATGAAAGTAAATGGAGAAGAGATAAGGAATGTCACGCATCGTGGTGGGAGAAGCAGGGGTTTCACAGACTGTGGAGGAAAGGTGAAAGTTCGACGTCGGGGAGATAAGGAAGGATGACAGCCATGCTACTCCATAACCACATAGACGCGAAAGGTAGAGCAGATCTTAGGGATTTCTCACACACCGTGGAAGATGGAGCAAGGGTTTCACGCACTGTGGAGGAGACACGAAAGGTCGATGCTCGAGAGAGAGGATGATGGATGGATAGCAGTAGCGCACAGTGGAGCAGCGACTTCAAGGTTTTGCACGCTTCCAATCTATTTTCGCGGGTTTTTATTGGAGCTACATCTGTGGGAGAAATTGTTTCTTATTAGATAAAATAAGATTGAATAAATAAGTTAATTAGGATAAAGATCTTGATTACCGACGGTTTTTCATGCAGTGACCGCCAAGCAGAAGTTGCGGCAGTAGAGTGACAATAGCTAGCATCTCCATCAGCTGCGGTGGTTGGATTAACGGCCGACAATTTTTGGCCGCTATCCTCCGCCTTTACTGTAGTGACATAGGCTTTCGTGATGTATAAGTCTTTGAAGTTTAGACCATATATATGCAATGCTTTATGTAGATATTCGGATGTGTTTATGGTTTTTTTTTAATGTGTTTGTTTTTTTTTACGCTTTTGATTGATTTGGAGTTTATAATATTAATATAATTTGGATGCGCAAATACTTAATTTTGGATGTATTTATGTTGTTCATTTAATTTTGAATGTGTTTATAGTCAAAATTTTATTTTAAACCTTATGATATGAATGCTAAACTTTATCATGTTAACATGAGTTTTAAATGTGTTAATAAAATATTTAGTGTTGTTATTATAATAATAATAATAATAATAATAATAATAATAATAATAATAATAATAATAATAAAAGATTAACTTAATTTTGTCTATCAAAATAGTTTTTAATAAATAGTTCAAACTAATAGAATAAGTTATAATTAAATTAAACTTCAATAATCATAAAATTTTATTTAATTATTTTTGTTAAAAATAATTTTCTTAAAAATAAATTCTCAATATAATATAATAATTTATAAATAACTAATTACTTAATTTTTAAAAATTCGAGGTCTTACATCCTACTCCACTTATAAAAATTTTCATTCTCAAAAATTACTATAAAATAAAAAAGGATCATATGGCATACAAGTACCAGGGTGAAAGTACGATTATAAAGCTGAAGTTACAAGACAAGATTGATACAAAAGATGACATAATTTCAAACGTGCGATGGTAAAACAAGGTGGCGAAAGATTGTAAAATAGGCATGGGGCTAAAATGACATGCTTAACGTCCGTATATTGATCTCTTACCAACTCCAGAGTTTCAACTTCCCAGACATCAACCTGACGTATACTCACCATTCCAAAATGTACTTTAACAAGGTATCATTTCTATTCTCGCTATAAGACTTAAGAAATTATTACGTAATTTTTTTTTTCGTGTCAAATTATTACGTAAGTTTAAAGGATATTTAAGACGTATTTTAAAATTTTATTTTGATCCAAATTATAAATGTATCTTTGATTTGTTAATATATGATTATTTCATGCGTTAAATGTGTACGTACAAATAAGATATATAATAATATATAAGTAAAATAGTTTATCTTCTATCTTTAAAAGAAATGCCAGAATATTTACCTAACTACTATTGCTGTCGTGATTTGTGCAAATAATTTTTATTTTATTTTACTAAATAGTGTTGTTACAATTTTTATTTATTATGGTAATTTTTTTAAACTCATACCGACCAACATATTCTTTTATAGCTAATAATATAAAAATAAAAAACAAATCAACCTTTTTTTTTAAGTTAGAAATAGCGATTGGCGATTTGATTTGATTTTTTAGCAAAAATTTATCTGATTTAATGTTATTTTAATAATGTGGTTTGGTTTGGTTCGATTTTTTTATCGAGACCATCCGAACCTAATCAAACTAATTAATATTGATTTGGTTTGGTTTGACTTTTTCAAGTTTTCAATTAATTTTAAAAAAAGTTTTAAAATTGCAGAAAATATTAGAGTCAAGACTGAAATATAAGAAAAATAGCAAAGTATAAGCAACTAACAGATATTAGTTTGTACACTTTTCTTCAGACATTCATAATTTTATGTACTGACTACAATTGGAATTCAGTTCCAAAAAAAAAACAGTAACAAAATATAATATTTTTAAATGTAGCAATTATGATTTATCAGTACTTACTATTCATGTATCTCATAATCTTCTAACTTACAGTCTTTTTCATCATCTGAAAATAAGATGTAGAAATTTCTGTCGAAAATTGCACAACTTTTCACTTTCACCATTAACAACAAAATGTTGTGAAGGCTGTGACATATGTTCCGGCCAGACCCAGTTGGCATAATGCCCCGGTCTGAGCGGCCAACCCAACACTCACATGACGCCCGAACCGCGGGGAATATCCGGACACCTTCTCTCTTCCAGCCAGCCATATGACAGTTGGGAGGGGAATTTTCCGGAGGGCATGTCTGTTCTATGGGATCCGCCCTAGACACAGAGTATATAAGGGGAGGGCCCTACCCCTCCCCAAGGTACGTCACGATTCCCCCACTTTTACCGTCTCCTTGTACGGATTCTAACTTGGGCGTCGGAGTCCCTTTTGCAGGTGCCCCCCCTCAATCCAATCAATAATCCGGGAGGTCCTAAAGTCCCAATCCTCAAGCACCAGCACCAGCTCGGGTAATCCTTCCACGCGCCAAGGGCCTATATCCAAGCTCGTTCCTACCATCATACACTCAAAGTATCTCCGACTCGTCTCGGACCCGAAGTGTCGAACATTGGCACCGTCTGTGGGGATGACTCTGGCTTAAATGGATTTCCTACTAGGCCCAGTAGAAGGACCAGGGGGCGGCGAGCCTCACGTGGAGGAAAACCCCCCACCGAACAAGTGGGGCAGCGTCTTTGGCCTCTTCCCGCAGACGCATGAGATCCCCTTCCTATGGGGATGAACGTCACTCTCGTTCCCAGAGAGGACTTCCTTTCGGAGGAACAGGATGCGACAACGCTAGGATAATGCAGGAATTGTGACATAGGGTGCAAAACCTAGAGAAGGAGTTGGCGGCCAGGGACCAGTATCAGCCCGGCCCAAGTTAACCCAGTCCCCGGTCTCGTCAAAGAAGAGGGGAAGCCTGGGGAAGAAGCCCACAGAGGAACCACGCCAGGCATACCCCAGACTCCCGATCCCCACCGACCCTTGCTCAGTTGGAAGACCAAGGGGACAACGGGGAGACCGAGGAGACGATGAGATCCCATAATCTACACTCGGCCCCAGCTGGCGCACTAAGGAGGAAGACCAAAAAGAGAGTAGGGAGAGACCGAGACGGCGACGAAACCCCATCATCATAGGAGCGACCCCTTTCCACCACTCCATTCTCGAGGTCTGGCTACCAAAACATTTCAGCAAGCCCACGGACATGAGGTATGATGGAAGGAACACCTAATGGCCTTTGAGGCTAGGATGAACTTGGAGGGCGTGGGTGATGAGGTGAGATGTCGCGCTTTCCCATGACCCTAGCGGGACCAACAATCCGGTGGTTCAACGCACTCCCCCAGGGGACCGTGACGACTTTTGCGGACATAACCCGGGGCTTTCTAGCACTGTTTGCCACGCGTATTGCCAAGGCCAAGCACCCAATCAACCTTCTAGGGGTGACGCAAAGAAGCGGCGAACCGACCAGGAAGTATCTGGATAGGTTCAACGACGAATGCCTAGAGATTGACGGTCTGATCGACTCAGTGGCCAGCCTTTGCCTAACAAACGGGCTGCTGACTGAAGACTTCAAGAAACATCTCACCACCAAACCGGTATGGACAATGCAGGAAATTCAGAATGTGGCGAGAGAGTACATAAACGACGAGGATGTCAGCCAGGTGGTGACAGCCAGCAAGCGGTATTCCGCTTATCATCCTAATCGTCAGTCCGGGAGTGGGGAAAGACCTATGGAATAATGTAAGGATGGAGGGCCAGCTAAACCCTTCAAGCCGTTCCCCTGGGTAAGAAAGTTCACTAACTACACCCCCTTGACGGCCCCGATCGCCGAGGTATAGCAACAGATAGACGACAAAGGCATTTTTTCGAAGCCTTGTCAGCTCAAGGACAAAATTGGAGGAAACAAGAGCCTCTACTGTTACTACCATAAGGGTTTTGGCCATAAAACCCAAGATTGCTTCGACTTGAAGGACGCTCTGGAACAAGCGATCCGTGAAGGCAAGCTGGCGGAGTTCTCACAATTCATAAGAGAACCCAGGAGGCGAGAGTGCGACCAATCCAACGACAATAGAAGTCGTGTCATGAAGCCAAGGCAAGAGCTCGAAGAGGACAATGACCGCGGCATCACCATCTTGAATGTCGTAGTCAGAAGAGACGCTGCGTCGAAATCTAAGTTGGCAACAAGGAAAGACGCTAAGGTCCTGGCCGTGTTATCAGCTAGTCACGGGCCCTCGCCCAGCTACTGGAGAACCCTCCCATTGTAATCACAGTAAGAGTGGGAACTGGTTTAGTCAAGAAAATCCTCGTTGACACCGGAGATGACTCAAACATTACGTTTCGAAACGTGTTTGACGCCTTAGGACTCCGAGAAGCCGACTTAAAGACCCACCAGCACGGAGTAGTAGGCTTAGGTGATCATTTTATCAAGCCTGATGGAATCATCTCCCTCCCGGTCTCCATAGGCAGAAGTCAAGGAAAGAGGTCGTTAATGGCGGAGTTTGTTGTTCTGAGGGACTCCATGGCTTACAACCTTATCCTGAGGAGGAAAACGATCAAAGAGTTCAGAGCGGTAATATGTACCAAGCTACTGGTAATGAAGTTTGTAGCCGACGATGGGTCGGTGGGATCCATCAGGGGAGATCTGGAAATGGCAGTCGCGTGCAACAATTCCAGCCTTTCCATAAGGAAGAAGTCGAATGAGGTATCTGGGATTTTTCTAGTCGATCTGGATGCTAGGATTGATGACAAACCAAGACCAGAGCCTGAAGGAGACCTGGAAAACTTTAGGGTCGGAGACTCGGAGGACAAGTTCACCTTCATGAACAGAAACCTCCCTCACGGCTTGAAAGAGCCCTTGACGGAGATGATTCGAGCAAATGGAGATCTGTTCGCCTGGACACCAGTTGACATGCCAATGATCGACCCTCAGTTCATGTCACACCACCTGGCCATGAAGGCAGAGGCCAAGCCGGTAGCCCAAAGACGAAGGAAGATGTCTCAAGAAAGAGCCCACGAGGTGGCCAAGCAAACGGCTAGCTTGTTAGAAGCAGGGTTCATCCATGAACTAGACAACTCGATCTGGTTGTCAAACGTAGTTGATGAGCAGATAATTTATACGCTTTTTGGCATTATTTTTAGGTAGTTTTTCGTAGGATCTAGATACTTTTAGGGATGTTTTCATTGGTTTTTATGCTAAATTCACATTTCTGGACTTTACTTTGTGTGTTTTTTTGTGATTTCGGGTATTTTCTGGCTGAAATTGAGGGACCTGAGCAAAACTCTGATAGAAGGCTGACAAAGGACTGCTGATGCTGTTGGATTCTGACCTTCCTGCACTCGAAATGGATTTTCTGGAGCTACAGAAATTCAAATGGCGTCCTCTCAACTGCGTTGAAAAGTAGACATCTAGAGCTTTCCAGCAATATATAATAGTTCATACTTTATTCGAGATTAGACAATGCAAACTGCCGTTTAACACCAGTTCCATGCTGCATTCTGGAGTCAAACACCAAAAACACGTCACAAACCAGAGTTAAACGCCAAAAACACGTTACAACTTGGCGTTTAACTCCAAAAGAAACCTCTGCACGTGAAAAGCTCAAGCTCAGCCTAAGCACACACCAAGTGGGCCCCGGAAGTGAATTTCTGCATCAATTACTTATTTCTGTAAACCCTAGTAGCTAGTCTAGTATAAATAGGACATTTTACTATTGTATTAGACATCTTGGTTTTCGTCTTTTATCTTAGCATCCATCTTTGGACGTTTAGTTCTTAGACTTTGGGGGCTGGCCATTAGGCCATGCCTGAACCTTGATCACTTATGTATTTTCAACGGTGGAGTTTCTACACACCATAGATTAAGGTGTGGAGCTCTGCTGTACCTCGAGTTTTAATGCAAAGTACTACTATCTTTTATTCAATTCGGCTTATTCTTATTCTAAGATATTCGCTGCAGTTCAACATGATGAATGTGATGATCCATGACACTCATCATCATTCTCACCTATGAACGCGTGATTGACAACCACTTCTGTTCTACCTTAAAACGAGCGAGTATCTCTTGGATTCCCAAACCAGAATCTTCGTGGTATAAGCTAGAACCTTTTGGCGGCCACTCTTGAGGATCCGAAAAGTCTAAACCTTGTCTGTGGTATTCCGAGTAGGATTCAGGGATTGAATGGCTATGACGAGCTTCAAACTCGCGATTGTTGGGCGTGATGACAAGCGCAAAAGAATCAATGGATTCTATTCCGACATGATTGAGAACCGATAGATGATTAGTCGTGCTGTGACAGAGCATTTGGACCATTTTCACTGAGAGGATGGGATGTAGCCATTGACAACGGTGATGCCCTACATATAGCTTGCCATGGAAAGGAGTAAGAAGGATTGGATGAAAGCAGTAGGAAAGCAGAGATTCAGAAGGGACAAGCATCTCCATACACTTATCTGAAATTCTCACCAATGATTTACATAAGTATCTTTATCTTTACTTTATGCTTTATTTAGTATTATTTTCGAAAACTATTATAACTATTTGAATCCGCCTAACTGAGATTTACAAGATGACCATAGCTTGTTTCATACCAACAATCTCCGTGGGATCGACCCTTACTCACGTAAGGTATTACTTGGACGACCCAGTGCACTTGCTGGTTAGTTGTGCGAAGTTGTGACAAAGTGTGATTCACGTTTGAGAGCACCAAGTCTATTGGCGCCATTGTTGATGATCACAATTTCGTGTACCAAGTTTTTGGCGCCGTTGCCGGGGATTGTTCGAGTTTGGACAACTGACGGTTCATCATGTTGCTCAGATTAGGTAATTTTCTTTTCAAAAAGTTTTCAAAAATCTTTCAAAAAATTTTTATTTGTTTTCATTTTTCCAAAAATTATTTTCGAAAAAAATAATAAAAATACAAAAAAATTAATAAAATCATAAAAATTAAAAATATTTTGTGTTTCTTGTTTGAGCCTAGTGTCAATTTTTAAGTTTGGTGTCAATTTAAAAATTTTTGCATTTTGTTTCAAAAATTTCATGCATGGTGTTCTTCATGATCTTCAAGTTGTTCTTGATAAGTCCTCTTGTTTGATCTTTATGTTTTCTTGTTTTGTGTCTTTTGTTGTTTTTCGTATGCATGCATTCATAGTGTCTAAGCATTAAAAATTTCTAAGTTTGGTGTCTTGCATGTTTTTCTTTCTTGAAAATTTTTCAAAAATAAGTCTTGATGTTCATTTTGACATTCAAAGTGTTCTTGGTGTTCATCTTCACATTTATAGTATTCTTGCATGCATCATGTGTTTTGATCCAAAATTTTCATGTTTTGGGTCATATTTGTGTTTTTCTCTCTCATCATTAAAAATTCAAAAAAATTAAAAAAAATATATTTTCCTTATTTCTCTTAAAAAAAAATCGAAAATTTGAGTTGACTTAGTCAAAACTTTTTAAAACTTAGCTATTTCTCATAAGTCAAGTCAAATTTTCAATTTTAAAAAAATCTTATTATTCCGGGGGTTTATCTGAAACTGTAGGTTGATCTCAGACGAGATCTTCTGTGCTGGTCAAGGCTGTTGTGTCCGACTTGGTGATGGTGCTGATCCTTCGTCCCCGGAGGGTGGGGGGTACCTGTAAGGGACTCCGATGCTTAAGTTAGCAAGGGTATTAAGCAGAGTATGAGTTATACCTGGGTGCTCCAGCGTATTTATAATAGTGTAGAGTGACCTTCTTAGATAAGATAAGTTAGTTATCTTATCTTTATCTTTTATCTTTTGAGTGAGGTCATCTTATCTTCAAGGGAACCGCCTTTATCTCTACGGGCTTGGGCTGCCCTTGGATTCGGGACGTGTTCCTCTGTTTGGGCCCTTTATTAGGCTTTCCTGTGACTTGGCCGAGCTCTTTGAGAAGAGGTCGGGTCGTCCTAACCTGAAGAGGTCGGTCGCTTTGTCTATAGAACATCTCGGGTCGGAGAGCTCGACCCAGGGTATGAACAGTGCCCCTGCTCGAGCTCCGTCTTTATTTGGAGGTAGAGTCTTAGTTTTTAGGACTTCGAACCTTCTCGGGTGAAACCGAACTCGAGCATTTTGTCGACTTTATCTTTGTAGAGTTCCTTTTGAATGCAGAACATTTTCGCTTCCTCTGAGAGCGCGCGCTTTTGTATTAGCGTCCTAGTCTTGGAATGTGTGAGGGTTTTAATGCCCTCATTAATTGGTTTTTAATGCCCCGTTTCTCTTGGTTTCCTTTATTTCAAATTTTGTATCCAAGAGACGGTTTTCTTTTCCCTGTAACTTCCCCTCTTTTTCGCTGCTTTCATCGTTTTTTCTCTGTGACGCTTTGGTATTCGCTTGGTGCTTCCGCTTTGTGGTCAATTCTTCGCTGCTCCTTTTCAAAGCTTTCTTCCTTCTTCCAGGTTGGTTTTTGCTTTCTCTTCGCTGTTTATTTTTGCTGCTTTCATTTTTTATTCTTTTGATGATGTTCTTGATTTTGTGTGTTGGGAAGCTTGAATTTTTTCCTTGCTTCTGTACTTGGTTTATTACTGTGATGCCCTATTTCCTGATCTACTTTTGTCCTTATGTATGCTTTGGGTGATCTTCTTGGTTTTGGCTTCTTTTTAGGGCTTCGTGTGTTGTCGTTGATTTCCGTACTGCTGTTTTGAAAAAGGTTGCTCCTTTGATGACTTGTTTGCTCCATTTGATGATTTTTTTTTGTTGATGACTTTTCTTTGACTTTCGCCTTTTTCTCCTCAGAACGCTTGTTTTGTTTAAAAGGGGGTTTTATCTTTGTAGCTTTTTCTGGGACTTCACTCTGTCATTGCCTCTAAAGGATGCGCCTGGACCCTGGTGTGCGTCTTGGGGCTTTTCTTTTACTGTTTTTGTGTGCTTAAGGTCGCATTTGTTCAAGTTGCTTCCTTTTTGTCTGAACTTGCTTTTTGGGGTTAGTAACCCATTTCCTTTTCTTTGTAGGATTAGTTGGCCATGTCATCTCGCAAAAATATTGTCGAGGCGTCCTCTAAGGTACCTGAGGGGATGTCCGAGTGGTTGGACTCCCTGGTGTTGCTGTGCGTATCCCTAGCTAATGCAGAATTCTGCACAGAGCTTAGAAAACACCGTCGGATCTGTAGTGAATCAGGAATGCAACTATGAGTTGGTGCAACCCGATTCTGATGACAGGGTCTGTTTTCCTACTTCGATCCAGGGAGAGCATCCTTTCTTTTATGCATACGATTTCTTTTTTAGCCAGATGGATATTACCCTTCCTTTTACTTCCTTTGAGACCACTTGTTGTGGTCTTGCAACGTGGCCACATCTCAGCTTCATCCGAATTCTTGGGGCTTTATCAAGATTTTTCAGATGGTTTGTCATGAGTTTGGCGTTAAACCCTCTTTAACCCTTTTTCTGTATCTCTTTGTGTTGACCAAGCCTGGGACTACCAAAAAGAAAGCTTCTTGGCTTTCTTTTAGGTCAGCCCAGGGACATAAAGTCTTCTCCATGTATGATGAGTCTTTCTGCGATTTTAAGAATTATTTTTTCAAGATCCGAGCTATTGAAGGAGCTCGTTCTTTCTTCTTGGATTAGAATGGCGAGCCTCATTTTCCTTTAGAGTGGCAGAGGAATGTAGTTCTGTCTAGGTATACCTAGGAGATGTTAGATGAGGTCGAGCAGGCCTTTGTCGCTGCTTTAGAAGATATTTGGGGGGAGCCTCCTCATCTTGAGACCAAGAAGTTTCTGGGGATCCATCCTTGATTCGCGATGTGCTGGGTATTTTATAAACTGTACTCCCATGTCATTTATTTTCTACTTTCCTTTCTGGATATTCATAAGTCATTTGTATTTTTCTTATTTTTCAGAGATGTCGAAGAATAATGACTCACTGAAGGCCTTTAAGAAGGCGAGGAAGGCTACTACGACTCAGAATGTCCCGACCAAAGTGACCGGGGAAGGGTCCTCCCAAGTTTTGTCAAAGTCGTCTGTTCCGAGCTCTCCTGGGCCGAGGAGGATGATCCCGACTCCCCGGGTTCGTTTGGTTGACCCGCCTTCGTCTTCAGTGGGTACCTCTGCTCCTCCAGTTGCTCCTCCTCCAAAAAGACCTCGGACTGTCGAGCCATTTAATCTTGGTGCTCCAGATTTTGATGCGGTTGGGTTTGTAGACCAACAGATTGCTCTTTATGGTGTCATGCCTACCGACGATGTATCCATTCTTCGTCATTTAGAATTTATTACTCAGAGTGGTATTACTCTGGCACACATGGGAGCGGCTTTATACCGAACTGCTCAAGATCTTCCTATTCATGCTACCAAGGCTTTTATGGAGGAGGCGAAATCAGAATTTGACCGAATTAAGGGTTTGAAGGAGGAGCTCGAGGTGGAAGTGGCCGAGCTGAAAAAAGAGCTGAAGGGGGAGAAGGCCCGGGCTGTTGGCCTGGCGGCTGCCGCGCAACTGGTCGAGGATACGGCTCAAAAACACAAGGATAGCTATGTTACTACCTATAGAGAGGTGATGGAGCTCAGGATTAGGTTGGAATTTATTCAGGCCGATTACTCTGAACTTCAAAGTCATCTCGTAGGTAGTGTTACTGCGGCCTATGAGAATCTGAAAGAGGAGGTTTGGGTTATCGCCCCGGGAGCTGATCTTGCCTTATTTAGCTTGGATAATGTTGTGAAGGATGGTAAGATTATCCCTGACGATCTCGATGATGATGATGATGTCGTCCCTCCTCCAGTCACTTCTGCCAAAGCCTCTATTGTCCCGCCTTCCTCAACCTTGGCAGTTGAAGCTACACAGCCAGAATCTGATCCAGACGTCCAGATTTTGAACCGAGATAATGGGACAGTGGACGCAGTTCCCCTTCAGACTCGCCCTCCTTCTCCCTAAGATGCTGCTACTGGGAAGCCTTTGGATCCTCTATAACTTTTCTGATATGCTTATGTATAGCCTAGTTTTTGTGGGCTTTTGAACTCTTTACTTTTGTAAGTTTGTGATCTCTGACTTTGGATGCTCCAGTTGCTACTTTAGCAACTTTATTTTGAAAAACAAAATAGTTTCTCTTGCTCTTGGGGTCAGTTTCAAGCGGCCTCTTGAGTCTTGTTTTATGGTAACTGCCTTGTTTCTTTGTGATATGCTTGCTTGCAGCTTTCTTTAGCTCTTTGCCTGGAATCTTTAGAGTGTTTTTTATCCGACCTCTTTCGATTGCCTTTGTGCCTTAGTTGAAGTGTCCCTTTTAAGGCTAGTTGTTTGTTTGAGTATTCTTTGATAGAATACTTTATAGATCGATTTTCGCGAGGTCGAGGTTTTTTGGGTCGAGTTATCTCCCCTCTGTTGGTTGATTCTCTCAGTTGATCTTTGAGTTATTTCTAGTAACCCCTCGGGTGTACTTTTTATAACTTTTTGTAGCTTTAGTCTGGCTTCTTCACGTCGGTCCCTATTCCGTTACTAGGTAATCATTTTTCTTAGATCTTGTTTAGATCTCTTTTGGGGGTTTACCTTTTGTAACTTTATTTTTTTTCGGGCCGACTTCGTCATGTCGGGCTTTGTCGAGTTACTTAATAATCCTCTTTCTTGGACCTTGTTCAGGTCTCTTTCAGGGATTTATCTTTTGTAACTTATCTTTCTGGGCGGACTTTGTCATGTCGGGCCCTGTCGAGTTACTTGATAATCCACTTTCTTGGACCTTGCTTAGGTCTCTTTCAGGGATTTATCTTTTGTAACTTATCTTTCTGGGCCAACTTTGTCACATCGGGCCTTGTCGAGTTACTTGATAATCCTCTTTCTTAGACCTTGTTTAGCTCTTTTTCAGGGATTTATCTTTTGTAACTTATCTTTCCAGGCCGACTTTGTCACGTCGGGCCCTGTCGAGTTACTTGATAATCCTCTTTCTTGGACCTTGTTTCAGATCTCTTTCAGGGATTATCTTTTGTAACTTATCTTTCCAGGACGACTTTGTCACGTCGGGCCCTATCGAGTTACTTGATAATCCTCTTTCTTGGACATTGTTTTAGATCTCTTTCAGGGATTATCTTTTTTAACTTTTTTTGTAGGAGTCCGACTTCCTCATGTCGGGCTCTTCGAAGTTATAGTAATCCTCTTTTATAGGGTTGGCCAGACCTCTTTCCAGGGCTTTACTTATAACTTGAGTTGTTGTGGCTGGTCCGACTTTTGTGCCGGCCAGTCTTTAAGTTATTTTATAGCAATCCATTTTATTAGGACCTCGTCAGGTCCTTTCTATGGATCACTTTCTATAACTTCTTGCATTATTCTATATTCATCTTTGCCGATTTTGTAAAGATTGGGTTTAACCCTTGTGAATTCGGTTTTCACTTTTCGTCGATCTGTAGCTTTATAATCGGGCGATGAATGTTTTCAGAATAATACGACTTGAGCGTTTGTAGAGAATCTTCTTAGGTTGTAGGCGTGCCATGACCTGGGAAGCTCTCGCCCGTCGAGTTCGGAAAGCCTGTAATAGCCCTTTCCCAGCACTTCTATGACTCGGTAGGGTCCTTTCCAGTTTGCTGCCAGCTTTCCTTTTCCCGGTCGAGTTGTTCCGATGTCGTATCGTATTAGGATGAGGTCATCCTCAGTACAGGTCTGTCGTATTACCTTTTGGTTATACCTGGAAGCCGTTCGTCATTTTAGCACCTCTTCCCTTATCCGGGCTCTTTCTCAAATTTTCGAAAGTAAGTCGAGCTCTTCCCTTTGAAGTTGGTGATTGGCTTTCTCGCTAAAGTGGATCACTCTGGGTGACCCTTCTTTGACCTCCACTGGGATCATCGCCTCCACTCCATATGCTAATCGGAAGGGTGATTCCTTTGTGGTGGAATGTGGCGTCGTTCGATATGCCCATAGAACCTGTGGGAGTTCCTCAGCCCAGGCTCCCTTTGCATCCTGTAATCTCCGTTTTAACCCTACTAATATAACTTTGTTAGCAGCTTCAGCTTGCCCATTGGCTTGGGGGTGCTCAACGGATGTGAATTGTTGTTTTATATTCAGGTCGGCCGCTAGTTTTCTGAAGCCTGCGTTTGTGAACTGGGTACCATTGTCTGTAGTGATGGAGTATAGAACTCCAAACCTTGTGACGATATTTCTATATAAGAATTTTTGAATTCTTTGAGCTGTGGCATTGGCCAGGGGTTCTACCTCGATACATTTTGTGAAGTAGTCTATTCCTACTATGAGGAATTTGACTTGTCCTGATCCTTTGAGGAAAAGGTCCGAGGAGATCGAGTCCCCATTTTGCGAATGGCCAAGGTGAGGTTATGCTGATGAGTTCCTCTGGCAGAGCGGTGTGAAAGTTGACATGCTTCTGACATGGTGAGCACGTCCTTACAAATTCTGTGGCTTCTTTTTGTAGAGTTGGCCAATAAAATCCGGCCCGAAGTACTTTTTTGGCAAGTGCCTACGCTCCGAGGTGATTGCCACAGATGCCACTGTGTACTTCTTCTAGGATGTCTTTTGTGTTGGAAGTCAGCACGCATTTTAGCAGTGGTATCGAAATTCCTCTTTTGTATAGAGTATTATTTATGAGGGTGTAGTACTGTGCTTCTCGTTTTAACCTTTTTGCCTCTTTCTCATCTGTGGGGAGAACTTCTATTCTGAGGTAGTTAATTATGGGAGTCATCCATCCCTGATCGTGACCTGTTATGGCTAGGACTTTTTCTTCTTTTGAGATTGATGGATTCTGTAGAATTTCTTGTATGAGGCTTCTATTATTGCCTCCTGATTTGGTGCTGGCTAGTTTTGAGAGTGCATCGGCCCGGGCGTTTTGTTCTTGGGGTATGTGATAAATCTCGTACTCTCCGAGTTGTTCGAGTTGTTCCCTAGTTTTGTCCAAGTACTTTTTCATAGTGGGATCTTTGGCTGTGTAGCTTCCTGTTATTTGTGAAGTAACTACCTGTGAATCACTAAAGATGATAAGTTTTTGAGCTCCAACCTCCCTAGCCAGCTTCAAACCAGCTAGTAGTGCTTCATATTCCGCTTGATTGTTTGAGGCAGGGAACCCGAATTTGAGGGAGAGTTCGATTTGGGTCCCCTGGTCGCTTTCAATTATTACGCCTGTGCCACTTCCCATTTTATTTGAGGAGCCATCCACATATAGATTCTATTCTACGGGGATTTTCGGTGTGTCTGTAAATTCCGCAATGAAGTCAACCAGATATTGAGATTTGATGGCCGTCCGAGATTCGTATTAAAGGTCGAATTCGGACAACTCGACTGCCCATTGCAAGATTCTGCTTGCCAAGTCTGTTTTCTGTAAGATTCCTTTTATGGGCTGGTTGGTCCGCACTTTAATGGTGTGAGACTGGAAATATGGGCGAAGTTGTCGAGATGTTATTATGACAGCGTAAGCGAACTTTTCTATTATCTGGTAGTTCTGCTCGGATCCTTGTAATGCTTTGTTGACAAAGTATATGGGTTGTTGCCCACTGTTGTCTTCTTGGACCAGTGCTGAGGCTATTGCCCGATTTCCCACTGCGAGGTATAAGATGAGTGGTTCTCCTTCCCGTGGCCGTCTTAATATAGGTGGCCGTCCCAAAAATTTTTTGAAGTCTTGGAAGGCTTGCTCGCATTCAGCTGTCCATTCAAACTACTTTCCCTTCCTTAGAGTGGCGTAGAAGGGGAGAGATTTTATTGCTGATCCAGCCAGGAATCTGGACAAGGCTACCAACCGCCCGTTGAGTTGTTGTACTTCTTTGATACAAGTCAGACTTTTCATGTCGAGTACGGCCCTGCACTTATCCGGGTTTGCCTCGATTCCTCTCTGTGTGATCATAAAACCCAAGAATTTACCAACTTCTACTGCGAAGGTACATTTTGCAGGATTGAGTCGCATGCCGTGTCGTCTTATGGTGTTGGATACTTGTGTCAAGTCGAATAATAACATCTCTTCATTTTGCGTCTTCACTAGCATGTCGTCTACGTAGACCTCTATGATCTTTCCGATGTGATCCGAAAAAACTTTGTTCATTAATCTTTGGTAAGTGGCTCCCGCGTTTATGAGACCGAAGGGCATAACAATGTAGCAGTAATTTGCCTTTGGGGTTAAGAAAGTGGTTTTTTCTTGGTTGGGTGGGTACATTGGGATTTGGTTATATCCCGAGTATGCGTCCATAAAGGAGAGGTATTTGTATCCGGAGGAGGCATCTACCAGTGCGTCGATGTTTGGAAGCGGATAAGGATCTTTCGGGCAAGCTTTGTTGAGATTGGTATAGTCGGTGCACATTCTCCACTTCCCATTTGACTTTTTTACCAAAACAACATTAGCAAGCTATAGCGGGTATTTGACTTCTCTTATGAAGCCTGCCTCCAGTAGAGCTCGTACCTGTTCTTCCACCGCTTGAGAGCGTTCTGGTCCTAGCTTTCTACGCCTTTGTTGTACCGGCCGAGATCCCGGGTAGACTGTTAGCTTGTGACACATTAGTTTGGGATCTATGCCTGGCATGTCTGCGGCCTTCCACGCAAAGAGGTCGGCGTTGTCGCGTAGAAACTGTATGAGTGATTCTTTTATGTCCCTTTTTAGGAGTGTGCCGATGTTGGTTGTTTGGTCCGGGGTGTTCCCGATCTGGATTTTCTCTATTTCTCCTTCAGGTTGTGGGCGGAGTTCCTCCCTGAACTCCACCGAGCTCGATTTTATGGAATTCTTCTCCTCTGCCTCTGAGGTTTAGACTTTCGTTGTAACAGCGGCGCGCCATCTTTTGATCTGCCTTTACTGTGGCTATTCCACCTGCAGTTGGGAACTTCATGCATAGATGCGGAGTCGAGACTATTGCGCCGAGCTGATTTAACGTTGCCCGACCTATTAGGGCATTGTAGGCTGAGCTTACGTCGATGACGATCTAATCTATTTTGAGTGTTCTTGACTGACTTCCTTTTCCAAAAGTTGTGTGGAGCGAGATGTATCTCATTGGTTGAACTGGGGTATCTCCTAGGCCGAACAGGCTGTATGGATATGCTCTGAGTTCCTTTTCTTCCAAGCCGAGTTTGTCGAAAACGGTTTTGAATAAGATATCGGCAGAGCTCTCCAGGTCTATCAACGTGCGGTAAAGATTTGCATTTGCCAGTATAATAGTGATGACCATGGGATCGTCATGCCCTGACGCGACGCCGGATGCGTCTTCCTTGGTAAAAGTGATCGCCGGGATGTCGGGTGCTTCCTCCTTTTCTGCGACGTGATATACGTCTTTGAGATGTCTTTTGCGGGATGATTTGGAGATTCCACCCCGGCGAATCCACCGTGTATCATGTGGACATGTCTTTCTGGTGTCCGGGATGATCACGCGGTTGGTCCGACATCTTCTGCTCTTCTTCTTTTCCTTTGTTCATCATCATGGGTGGCCAGGTATCGATCTAGCTTTCCTTCTCGTACGAGCTTTTTTATGACATTTTTTAAGTCAAAACACTCATTGGTGGAGTGCCCGCGGATCCTATGGTATTCACAATATTCAGCCCGGTTTCCTCCTCTTTTTTGGCCTTTAAGTGGTCGAGCTGGTGGTATTTTTCTGTGTTGCAAACCTCTCTGTAGACATCCACAAGAGACACCCGAAGAGGGGTGTAATTGTGGTATTTTTTGATTTTCACTCCATGGTGATCTTCCTTCTTTCTGGAATCATTGTCTTTATCCTGAGAGGTGAGCCCGGCCTTTGAGGTCTCTCCTAATCGGGAGTTTTCTTCCATGTTGATGTACTTTTCCGCTTGTTCCTGCACCTCGTTCAGAGACGTGGGGTACTTCTTTGATATAGATTGACTAAAAGGCCCTTCTCGCAGGCCATTAATGAGGCCCATGATAGCGGCCTCTGTTGGCAGGTTTTGTATATCCAGGCATGTCTTGTTGAATCTCTCCATGTAGTTGCGCAGGGTTTCCCTTTCTCCTTGTCTGATTCCCAGTAAGCTCGGCGCATGTTTAGCTTTGTCCTTTTGGATGGAGAATCTGGCCAGGAATTACTTGGCCATGTCGTCGAAACTCGAGATGGATCTAGGAGGGATGTTGTCGAACCATCTAATTGCAATTTTTGTTAAAGCAGTTGGAAAGGCTTTGCAACGAACTGCATCTGAGGCGTCGGTGAGATACCTTCTGCTCCTGAAGTTGCTGAGATGATGGTTGGGATTCGTAGTACCGTCGTACAAGGTCATGTCTGGAAGTTTAAAGTCTTTTGGGATTCTTGTCTTCATGATCTCCTTGGTGAATGGATCTTGCTCCTTGCGGGTGCTATTTTCGGGAGTGGATCGGCTAGCTTTAGTCTTGACATCGGCTTCAAGTTTTAGGAGTTTGTTCTCCAATTCCCGGTGTCGCCTTATTTCTCTTTGTAGATCCTTCTCGGCCTCTCGTTGACGTAGAGCCTCTTCCTCAAGTTGTTTTAACCGATCTTGAAATGCATCCAGGGCTCCCTCGTTTGGGGAGTTCTTATTGTTGATTTGGGGAGTATCTTTTGGTGTGGAGTCCACGTTTTTATGCGGCGTTCTTTCTTCTAGATCTGAGGTGTGATCGTTGTCATGATCGTCCGCCATGGTAATGGGATGACTTCCGGATCCCCGGCAACGGCGCCAATGTTCCGGGGGTTTATCTAAAACTGTAGGTCGATCTCGGATGAGATCTTCTGTGCTGGTCGGGGCTGTTGTGTCTGACTTGGTGATGGTGCTGATCCTTCATCCCCGGAGGGTGGGGGTACCTGCAAGGGACTTCGATGCTTAAGTTAGCAAGGGTATTAAGCAGGTATTGAGTAGAATCAGAGTATGAGTTATACATGGGTGCTCCAACGTATTTATAATAGTGTAGAGTGACCTTCTTAGATAAGATAAGTTAGTTATCTTATCTTTATCTTTTATCTTTTGAGTGAGGTCATCTTATCTTCAAGGGAACTGTCTTTATCTCTACGGGCATGGACTGCCCTTGGATTCGGGACGTGTTTCTCTGTTTGGGCCCTTTATTGGGCTTTTCTGTGACTTGGCCGAGCTCTTTAAGAAGAGGTTGGGTCGTCCTGACCTGAAGAGGTCGGTCGCTTTGTCTGTAGAACATCCCGGGTCGGAGATCTCGACCCAGGGTATGAACACTTATCTTTTCAAAACTTTTTCAAAAATAAAATCTTTTTCATTTTTCTTTTATGATTCTAAAAAATTTTTAAAAGTTATTTTCAAAATCTTTTTCTTATCTTTATTTCAAAATTTCAAAAACTTTACTAACAATTAATGTGATTGATTCAAAAATTTGAAGTTTGTTACTTTCTTGTTAAGAAAGGTTCAATCTTTAAATTCTAGAGTCATATCTTTTAGTTTCTTGTTAGTCAATTAATCAATTCTAGTTTTAAAAATCAAATCTTTTTCAAAATATCTTTTTCAAATCATATCTTTTTCAAAATTGATTTCAAAAATCTTTTCTAACTTCTTATCTTTTCAAAATTGATTTTCAAATCTTTTTCAACTAACTAATTGACTTTTTGTTTGTTTCTTATCTTTTTCAAAACCACCTAACTACTTTTCTCTTTCTAATTTTTGAAAATCATTTCCTTCTTTTTCAAAATTATTTTAATTAACTAATTGTTTCAAATTTTAATTTTAATTTTAATTCTTCTAATTTTCGAAAATCACTAACTCTTTTTCAAAATTAATTTTCGAAATTCTCTCTCTCATCTTTTTCTATTTATTTATTTAATTACTAACACTTCTCGTCATCCTGAAATTCGAACCCCCTCTTCCTCTCTGAGTTCAAATTTTCCTCTTTTCCTTCTTCTATTATTTTTTTCTTCTACTAACATAAAGGAATCTCTCTACTATGGTAAAGAGGATCCCTATTATTATTTTCTGTTCCCTTCTTTTTCATATGATCAAGAGCAAAGACAAGAATATTCTTGTTCAAGCAGATCCTGAACCTGAAAGGACTCTGAAGAGGAAACTAAGAGAAGCTAAATTATAACAATCCAGAGACAACCTTACTGAAACTTTCGAAAAGGAAGAGGAGATGGCAGCCGAAAATAATAATGCAAGGAGGATGCTTGGTGATTATACTACACCTACTTCCAAATTTGATGGAAGAAGCATCTCAATCCCTACCATTGGAGCAACCAATTTTGAGCTGAAACCTCAACTAGTTGCTCTAATGCAACAGAACTGCAAGTTCTATGGACTTCCATCAGAAGATCCCTATTAGTTTTTATCTGAATTCTTGTAGATCTGTGAGACTGTTAAGACTAATAGAGTAGATCCTGAAGTCTACCGGCTCATGCTTTTCCCTTTTACTGTAAGAGACAGATTAGAACGTGGTTGGACTCTCAACCTAAAGATAGCCTGGACTCTTGGGATAAGCTGGTCACAGCCTTCTTGGCTAAGTTCTTTCCTCCTCAAAAGCTGAGCAAGCTTAGAGTGGATGTTTAGACCTTCAAACAAAAAGATGGTGAATCCCTCTATGAAGCTTGGGAAAGATACAAGCAGATGACCAAAAGGTGTCCTTCTGACATGCTTTTAGAGTGGACCATTTTGGATATATTCTATTTTGGTCTATCTGAGTTCTCTAAGATGTCACTGGACCATTCTGCAGGTGGATCCATTCACCTTAAGAAAATGCCTGCAGAAGCTCAAGAACTTATTGACATGGTTTCAAATAACCAGTTCATGTACACTTCTGAGAGGAATTCCATGAATAATGAGATGCCTCAGAGGAAGAGAGTTCTTGAAATAGATGCTCTGAATGCCATATTGGCTCAGAACAAAATGTTGACTCAGCAAGTCAACATGATTTCTCAAAGTCTGAATGGATGGCAAAATGCATCCAACAGTACTAAAGAGGCATCTTCTGAAGAAGAAGCCTATGATCCTGATAACCCTGCAATGGCAGAGGTAAATTACATGGGTGAACCTTATGGAAACACCTATAATTCATCATAGAGAAATCATCCAAATTTCTCATGGAAGGATCAACAAAAGCCTCAACAAGGCTTTAATAATCGTAGAAGAAATAGGTTCAGCAATAGCAAGCCTTTTCCATCATCTTCTCAGTAACAGACAGAGAATTTTGAGTAGAGAACCTCTAACTTAGCAAACATAGTCTCTGATCTGTCTAAGGCCACTTTAAATTTCATGAGTGAAACAAGGTCCTCCATCAGAAATTTGGAGGCACAAGTGGGCCAGCTGAGTAAGAAAGTCACTGAAACTCTTCCTATTACTCTCCCAAGCAATACTGAAGAGAATCCAAAAAGAGAGTGCAAGGCCATTAACATAATCAACATGGCCAAACCTAGAGAGGAAGGAGAGGATGTGAATCCTAATGAGGAAGACCTCATGGGACGTCTCCTAGACAAGAAGGAGTTCCCTATTGAGGATCTGAGGCTCATATAGAGACCATAGAGATTCCATTGAACTTCTTTCTGCCATTCATGAGCTCTGAGAACTATTCTTCCTCTGAAGAGGATGAAGATGTAACTGGAGAGCAAGTTGCTCAATATCTAAGAGCCATCATGAAGCTGAATGCCAAGTTATTTGGTAATGAGAGTTGGGAAGGTGAACCTCCCTTGCTCATTAGTGAACTAGGTACATGGGTTCAGCAAACGTTGCCTCAAAAGAAACAAGATCCTGGTAAATTCTTAATACCATGTACCATAGGCACCATGACCTTTGAGAAGGCTCTGTGTGACCTAGGGTCAGGCATAAATCTTATGCCACTCTCTGTAATGGAGAAGCTGGGGATCATTGAGGTACAGCCTGCCACATTCTCATTAGAGATGGCAGACAGATCACAAAGACAAGCTTATGGATTAGTAGAGGACGTTTTAGTGAAGGTTAAAGGCCTTTACATCCCTGCTGATTTCATAATCTTAGAGACTAGGAAGAATGAGGATGAATGCATCATCCTTGGAAGACCCTTCCTAGCTACAGCAGGAGCTGTGATCGATGTTAATAGAGGAGAATTAGTCCTTCAATTGAATGGGGAGTACCTTGTGTTTAAAGCCCAATGTTATCCTTCTGTAACAATGGAGAAGAAGCATGAAAAGCTTCTCTCAGTACAGAGTCAAATAAAGCCCCCACAATCAAACTCTAAGTTTGGTGTTGGGAGGCCACAACCAAACTCTAAGTTTGGTATTGAGAAACCCCCACATTCAAACTCTAAGTTTGGTGTTAGGAGTCCACAACATTGACCTGATCACCTGTGACACTCCATGAGAGCCCACTGTCAAGCTATTGACATTAAAGAAGCGCTTATTGGGAGGCAACCTAATTTTTATTTATCTAATTTTATTTTTTATTTTATTGTTCTTTTGTGTTTTATTAGGTTCATGATCATGTAGAGTCACAAAATAAATACTAAAATTAAAAATAAAATAAAAAAACAGCAGAAGAAATAGCACACCCTGGTGGAAGGGCTTACTGGCGTTTAAACGCCAGTAAGGAGCATCTGGCTGGCGTTCAACGCCAGAAACATGCTGCAGACTGGCGTTGAACGCCCAAAACAAGCATAGAGCTGGCATTTAACGCCAGAAACAAGCATCAATCTGGCGTTAAACGCCTGGATTGCATAGAGATGCCATTTTACACGCCTAATTGGTGCAGGGATGTTAAATCCTTGACACATCAGGATCTGTGGACTTGACAAGATCACCTCAGGATATGTGGATCCCACAGGATCCTCACCTACCTCAACTCACCTTCTCTCCTCTTCACACAATCCAATAGCACTCTTCTCCAAAAACCCTTCATCAATCACCTCAATCTCTCTTCCCCATCACCTCTTCACCACTCACATCCATCCTCTCTTCCCCATAAAACCCTACCTACCTTCAAAATTCAAAATCTCTTTCCCACCCAAATCCACCCTAAATGGCCGAACCAACTCCCTCTCCCTCCACTATATAAATCCCTCCATTCTTCTTCATTTTCACACAACACAACCATCTCTTCTCCCCTTTGGCTGAAACACAAAGCTCTCTCCCTCTCCTCCATATCTTCTTCTTCTTCATCTATTCTTTCTTCTTTTACTCGAGGACGAACAACATTCTAAGTTTGGTGTGGAAAAAGCAAAGATTTTTTTTGTTTTTCCATAACCATTGATGGTACCTAAGGCCGGAGAAACCTCTAGAAAAGGGAAAGGGAAGTCAAAAGCTTCCACCTCCGAGTCATGGGAGATGGAGAGATTCATCTCAAAAGCCCATCAAGACCACTTCTATGAAGTTGTGGCCAAGAAGAAGGTGATCCCCGAGGTCCCTTTCAAGCTCAAGAAAAATGAATATCCAGAGATCCGACATGAGATCCAAAGAAGAGGTTGGGAAGTTCTGACCAACCCCATTCAACAAGTCGGAATCTTAATGGTTCAAGAGTTCTATGCCAATGCATGGATCACTAGGAACCATGATCAAAGTATGAACCCAAACCCAAAGAATTATCTTACAATGGTTCGGGGGAAATACTTAGATTTCAGTCCGAAAAATGTAAGGTTGGCATTCAACTTGCCTATAATGCAAGGAGATGCATGCCCCTACACTAGAAGGGTCAACTTTGATCAAAGGTTGGACCAAGTCCTCATGGACATATGTGTGGAAGGAGCTCAATGAAAAAGAGACTCAAAAGGCAAGCCGGTTCAATTAAGAAGACTTGACCTTAAGCCTGTGGCTAGAGGATGGTTGCAGTTCATCCAACGCTCCATCATCCCCACTAGCAACCGATCCAAAGTTACTATGGATCGGGCCATCATGATCCATAGCATCATGATTGGAGAGGAAGTAGAAGTTCATGAAGTCATCTCTCTTGAATTCTACAAAATAGCAGAAAAGCCCTCTACCTTGGCAAGGCTAGCTTTTCCTCATCTCATTTGCCATCTATGCTACTCAGCTGAAGTTATCATAGAAGGAGATATCCTCATTGAGGAGGACAAGCCCATCACTAAGAAGAGGATGGAGCAAACAAGAGAGCCCATTCATGGATCTCAAGAGACACATGAGGAAGCTCATCATCAAGGAATCCCTGAGATGCCTCAAGGGATGCATTTTCCTCCAAACAACTATTGGGAACAACTCAACACTTCTCTAGAAGACTTGAGTTATAACATGGAGCAATTAAGAGTGGAACATCAAGAGAACTCCATCATTCTCCATGAGATTAGAGAAGATCAAAGAGTAATGAGGGAGGAGCAACAAAGGCAAGGAAGAGACATAAAAGAGCTCAAGGACATCATTGGTCCATCAAGAAGAAGATGCCACCATCACTAAGGTGGACTCATTCCTTGCTCTTATTTCTCTGTTTTTTGGTTTTTATGCTATAAGTTTGTCTATGTTTGTGTCTTCATTACATGATCATTAGTCTTTAGTAACTATGTCTTAAGGCTATGAATAATTCCATGAATCCTTCACCTCTCTTAAATGAAAAATGTTTTTAATACAAAAGAACAAGAAGTACATGAGTTTCGAATTTATCCTTGAACTTAGTTTAATTATATTGATGTGGTGACAATACTTTTTGTTTTCTGAAAGAATGCTTGAATAGTGCATATTTTTTATCTTGTTGTTTATGAATGTTAAAATTGTTGGCTCTTGAAAGAATGATGAACAAAGAGAAATGTTACTGATAATCTGAAAAATCATAAATTTGATTCTTGAAGCAAGAAAAAGCAGTGAATAGCAAAAGCTTGCGAAAAAAATATTTTAGCAAAAAAAATAGAAAGAAAAAAAAAGCAAGCAGAAAAAGCCAATAG
Organism: Arachis duranensis; assembly: GCF_000817695.3. NCBI lineage: Eukaryota > Viridiplantae > Streptophyta > Magnoliopsida > Fabales > Fabaceae > Arachis > Arachis duranensis. The sequence goes on along the minus strand of NC_029774.3, from coordinate 96,016,946 downwards.
CCCTTAAAACCAAAAGGTAAGGGTAAAAAGGATCCAAGGCTTTGAGCATCAATGGATAGGAGGGCCCAAGGAAATAAAATTCAGGCCTAAGCGGATAAATCAAGCTGTCTCTAACCATGTGCTTGTGGCATGCAGGTCCAAGTGAAAAGCTTAAGACTGAATGGTTAAAGTCGTGATCCAAAGCAAAAAGAGTGTACTTAAGAGCTCTGGACACCTTTAACTGGGGACTTTAGCAAAGCTGAGTCACAATCTAAAAAGGTTCACCCAGTCATGTGTTTGTGGCATTTATGTATCCGGTGGTAATATTGGAAAACAAAGTGCTTTGGCCCACGGCCAAGACACATAAAAGTAGCTGTGTTCAATAATCAACATACTTAACTTGGAGAATCAATAACACTATCCAAAATTCTGAGTTCATATAGATGCCAATCATTCTAAACTTCAAAGGAAAAAGTGAGATGCCAAAACTGTTCAGAAGTAAAAAGCTACAAGTCCCGCTCATCTAATTAGAACTAATATTCATTGATATTTTGGGATTTATAGTATATTCTCTTCTTTTTATCCTATTTGATTTTCAGTTGCTTGGGGACAAGCAACAATTAAGTTTGGTGTTGTGATGAGCGGATAATTTATACGCTTTTTGCCATTATTTTTAGGTAGTTTTTAGTAGGATCTAGCTACTTTTAGGGATGTTTTCATTGGTTATTATGCTAAATTTATATTTCTGGACTTTACTATGAGTTTTTGTGTTTTTCTGTGATTTCAGGTATTTTCTGGCTGAAATTGAGGGACCTGAGCAAAACTCTGATAGAAGGCTGAAAAAGGACTGCTGATGCTGTTAGATTCTGACCTTCCTGCACTCGAAATGGATTTTCTTGAGCTACAGAACTCCAAATGGCGCGTTCTCAACGGCGTTGGAAAGTAGACATCCAGAGTTTTCCAGCAATATATAATAGGTTATACTTTATTCGAGATTAGATGACGCAAACTGACGTTCAACACCAGTTTTATGCTGCATTTTGGAGTCAAACGCCAGAAACACGTCACAAACCAGAGTTAAACGCCAAAAACACGTTACAACATGGCGTTTAACTCCAAAAGAATCCTCTGCACGTGCAAAGCTCAAACTCAGCCCAAGCACACACCAACTGGGCCCCGGAAGTGGACTTCTGCATCAATTACTTATTTCTGTAAACCCTAGTAGCTAGTCTAGTATAAATAGGATATTTTACTATTGTATTAGATATCTTGGTTTTCGTCTTTTATCTTAGCATCCATCTTTGGACATTTAGTTCGTAGACTTTGGGGGCTGGCCATTCGGCCATGCCTAAACCTTGATCACTTATGTATTTTCAACGGTGGAGTTTCTACACACCATAGATTAAGGTGTAGAGCTCTGCTGTACCTCGAGTTTTAATGCAAAGTACTACTATCTTTTATTCAATTCGGCTTATTCTTATTCTAAGATATTCGTTGCACTTCAACATGATGAATGTGATGATCCGTGACTCTCATAATCATTCTCACCTATGAACGCGTGATTGACAACCACTTCCGTTCTACATTAAAACGAGCGAGTATCTCTTGGATTCCCTGACCAGAATCTTCATGGTATAAGCTAGAACCCTTTGGTGGCCACTCTTGAGGATCTGAAAAGTCTAAACCTTGTCTATGGTATTCCGAGTAGGATTCAGGGATTGAATGGCTGTGATGAGCTACAAACTCGCGATTGTTGGCGTGATGACAAACGCAAAAGAATCAATGGATTCTATTCCGACATGATCGAGAACCGACAGATGATTAGCCGTGCTGTGACAGAGCATTTGGACCATTTTCACTGAGAGGATGGGATGTAGCCGTTGACAACGGTGATGCCCTACATACAGCTTGCCATGGAAAGGAGTAAGAAGGATTGGATGAAAGCAGTAGGAAAGTAGAGATTCAGAAGGGACAAGCATCTCCATACACTTATCTGAAATTCTCACCAATGATTTACATAAGTATCTCTATCTTTACTTTACGCTTTATTTAGTATTTTTTTCGAAAACCATTATAACTATTTGAATCTGCCTAACTGAGATTTACAAGATGACCATAGCTTGCTTCATACCAACAATCTCCGTGGGATCGACCCTTACTCACGTAAGGTATTACTTGGACTCCTTCCCCCTCCCCAACATTGATGCTCTAGTGGACGCGGCCGTGGGATATTTCTGTTTGAGTTTCATGGACGCATACTTTGGTTACAACCAGATACTAATGCATAGGCCAGACGAGGAGAAAATGGCGTCATAATGCCAGGAGGCACATATTGCTACAGGGTAATGCCATTCGAACAAAAGAACGCAGGAGCTACTTAACAAAGGCTGATGAACAAGGTGTTCGGCAACCATATCGGGAGGTCGGTAGAAGTGTACGTGGATGACATCCTGGTGAAGACCACCCATCCATAGGACCTTGTGGGCGACATAGAGACCGTGTTCACGTCCCTCCGACGATAGAATATGAGGCTTAATCTCCTCAAGTGCGCTTTCGCTGTGGACGCCAGGAAATTCTTGGGTTTCGTGATAACCCAGATGGGGGTGGAAGCCAACCCTGAGAAGTGCAAAGCGATCCTACGAATGACGAGCCCAGAATGTGCCAAGGACGTGCAGAGACTGGCCAGAAGACTTACGGTCCTGTCCCGTTTTCTCGGTGTGTCGGCGGCCAAAGCCCTCCCATTTTTCAACTTGATGAAAAAAGGAATAGTTTTTGAGTGGACCCCAGCGTGTGAGGAGGCCTTCAACCACTTCAAAAGCATACTCTCAGCACCTTCAGTCCTTGGGAGACCCAGGGAAGGTGAGGTGCTATTCTTGTATTTGGCAGTAACAGACGAAGCCTTGGCGGCCGTTGATGCGTGAGCATCTTTCTTATCTTTTCCTAGTGAATTTGCACTTAAATTGTTGAGTTTAATTAAGAATTAATTATCTTTTAGCCACTATGGATGCTACTTTGAGTCTTGTGCATTTCTATTTATTTTAGGTAGCATTCAGCTGGATTTGATGGAGTTTCTGCAGCACAAGAATTAAAGGAGAAAACCAGCGAGGAGCGACGCGTACGCGTACCTGATGCGTGCGCGTGATTTGGAGCTTTCCATGGCGACGCGTGCGCGTGGATGATGTGTAAATAATTGCACAGCGACGTGTGCGCGTACGCGTGACACGCGGAAAAGACTATCGACGCGTACGCGTGACTAACGTGTACGCGTAGTGACATGCGCCACGTGCAGAAAATGCTGGGGGCAATTTCTGGGCTACTTTTGACCCAGTTTTCAACCTAGAAAGCACAGATCAGAGGCTGCAGAGTGAAGGAATCAAGTGGTCCCCATCCATCAATTATTTTCTTCATGTTTTTTCTCTTTTTACATGTTTTCTTCCACTTCTACCAAACTATTCTTGCCTCTAGGACCTAAAATCACTCAACAAACATATCACGGCATCGAATGGAATAAAAGTGGGATTAAATTGCTCAATTTAAGCACAAAAACACATATTTTCACATTTCAGTTCAATTTAGGGATCAAACACAAAAGTATGCTATTTTAATGAATAAATGTGAGTTTATATGATGAAATCCATCCAATTCAAGCTAAAATATATCGTCAAATATGGACTTATAAATTTTCCCACACTTAAACAATAGCATGTTCTCATGCTAAACCAAACAAGGAGAATGATCAAAGGAAAACAACTTATTGAATACAGCTATCTATATGCATGCAAGTATGTATATACTATATATAACTATATATACTATAGTATCCTATTAAATTGGTGAAAACAGACAATCAAATTCCCAAGCAAGTATATAGACATATAGGGCTAAGCAAGGAAATAATCCAATGCACTCAAAATCTAAAGAACTGATTTACTCATCAAAATGAAGCAACTTGCAAGAATACATGATAAGAAGTATGGAAACATAGAGTTGAGTGATCGAACCCTCACTAGGTGTATATACACTCTAATCGCTCGGTGTTTATGGTCAATTCTCTTAAGTCTCCTCCTAATCATGCTTTCAAGGATTTGTTTTTCATCTAACAATCAACAAATATGTGATGCATGAATGCATTTATCATGAGGTCTTTAGAGGGTTGTAATGGGGTTAGGGTTAAGGTAGGATAAATATGGCTAAGTAGACTAAGGAATTGGATCTTTGATTAGCTCAAGTGTCCAACTCAATCTACATCAACCAAATAACAAAATATGCAACCTAACTTCCCATAATCACACTTTTTATACACATTCATGCATCTTTTTCATACAAGTCCACATATGCATTTCTTATTCATTTTTTTCTTTTCTTTGGGATGACTTTTGTCCCATCTTATTATATATTTTTTTTTCTTTTTCTTTTTTTTCTATGATAAATGCATATGGTTAAAGCAAATTGATACATGAATGTACACCCATTTTCCAAAATTTTCAATAAAATACCCAAAATAAACTTTTTCATTCACTACCAATGTTTCCCATAACTTCCCTCACACTTAAATGAAACACACACCTTCAACTAAGCTAATCAAAGATGCAATTCAAGGTGATTCATGGTTTTTCCGCTTAAGGTTGTAATGTGCTAACAATTAGAACAAAGGAGATTAAGAGACTCAAAAGGGGTTAAAAAAGGTAGATGCAAGGGTAGGTCCATATGGGTGAGTGAGTTTAATTCAAAGATGGCCTCAATCATGCTAAATGCAATCACAACATCAAATATTGGAAATAAAGAATCGAGAAAAACCAAGATTACAATCATAGAAGGAGCATAGCACACAATGAACAAAATTTGTGGTTATAATGTGTAACCACTCATTCAAGCTCAAGAACTCACAAGGTATTTTGTTCTTTCTCTCTTCTATGTTCCATAAAGATCATTCTAGCAAGTTTCAAAAACAATTTTTTCCAAATCAATTCAATAGAATTCCCTTGAGACAAAATTCTTGGAAATCATTGTTGTTTTTCACCAAAATTATTTCCTATATGTATGTATGTATATGATGGATGCAATTTTCAAAATTTTTTCTAGTTCTCTCTTAATTTTCAACAAGCAAAAATTAACATGAACAATTAGGACAAAATTGAACTCGGTGCTATACTATTCACATCTTCCAATCACAACTTCTATCTATAAGCTATATATCATGCAAAAGATGTAAAATGCAATAGATATAAACTATGACTAAACTAAGATATATGTATTAGAAGAAAATGCAATGCAACAATAAAAAATAACCTAAATATCTACAAGAAACCTAATAAAAAGAAGCTAAAATAAAGTGCAAAGTGTTTGGAAAAGAAAGTTTACACGCCAAAATGACGAATTCTCCCCCACACTTTAGCGTTGCACGGTACTCCATGCACGAACAAAATCTGGGGGGGTTGTCTCTAAGCACTCCACCTTCAGTTGGCGGATGCAGGGGCTCGGGTTGTAGGAAACTTGCCAAGCTCAATGCATTCTTGGCATCTCCCTTTTTGACATCCTCCTCCTCTCCCGGCTCCTTGCCTTTATGTCTCATCCTAAAAAAGAATGAATAAATTATAAGTAAAAAGCATAGGACAAGTAGCACAAAAAGGTAAAGGAGGGAGTAAATAAGCATCTAATTGAGGAAGTTTCCATAGTGGTGTGGTATGATGAAAATGAGATAAGTGGTGCACGAAATTGTGATCTCAATGGCGCCAACAACTTGGTACGCACAATTGTAATCTCAACTCTTTTTCACAACTTCGCACAACTAACCAGCAAGTGCACTGGGTCATCCAAGTAATAAACCTTATGTGAGTAAGGGTCGATCCCATGGAGATTGTCGGCTTGAAGCGAGCTATGGTCATCTTGTAAATCTCAGTCAGGCGGATTCAAATGGTTATAGAGTTTGATAACTAAAAGATAAATAAACATAAAATAAAGATAGAGATACTTATATAATTCATTGGTGGGAATTTCAGATAAGCGTATGGAGATGCGTTGTTCCTTCTGAATCTTTGCTTTCCTATTGCCTTCATCCAATCCTTCATACTCCTTTCCATGGCAAGCTATATGTTGGGTGTCACTGTTGTCAATGGCTACTTCCCGTCCTCTCAGTGAAAATGGTCCTTTACGGTTTCTGTACGACTAATTAACTATCGGATTTCTCGTCTCGGATGAAAAATACCATGCACAGATATCGTATGACTAATCAGCTGTTGGTTCTCGATCGTGTAGGAATAGGATTTACTATCCTTTTGCGTCTGTCACCACGCCCTACAGTTGCGAGTTTAAAGCTCGTCACAGTCATACCTTCCTAGATCCTACTCGGAATACCACAGACAAGGTTTAGACTTTTCGGATCTCAGGAATATTGCCAGTTAATTCTAGCTTATACCATGAAGGTTCTAATCTCAGATTCAGATGCCCCATTGTCAGAGGGGAGTTGATGTGAATCATTGATTAGAAACCCAAGAGATACACACTCTAGCTTGTTTTCATGTAGAACGGAAGTGGTTGTCAATCACGCGTTCATAAGTGAGAATGGTGATGAGTGTCACATAATCATCACATTCATCATATTCTTGTGGGCGAATGAATATCTTAGAATAAGAATAAGCATGAATTAAATAGAAGAACAATAGTACTTTGCATTAATACTCGAGGAACAACAGAGCTCCACACCTTAATCTATGGTGTGCAGAAACTCCACCATTGAAAATATATAAGTGATAATGGTCCAGGCATGGCCGAATGGCCAGCCCCCAAACCATGATCAAGAGATCAAAAGATGATCAAAAGATGATCCAAAGATGTCTAATACAATAGTAAAAAGTTCTATTTATACTAAACTGGTTACTAGGGTTACAAAAACAAGTAAATGATGCAGAAATCCACTTTCGGGCCCACTTGGTGTGTGCTTGGGCTGAGCATTGAAGCTTTCACGTGTAGAGGCCTTCTTTAGAGTTAAATGCCAGTTTGTGACTTGTTTCTAGCGTTTGACTCTAGCTTGCAACTTGTTTCTAGCATTTAATGCCAGAATAGGGCAGAGAGCTGGAGTTGAACGCCAGTTTGCATCATCTAAACTTGAGCAAAGTATGGACTATTATATATTGCTGGAAAGCCCTGGATGTCTACTTTCCAACGCAATTGAGAGCGCGCCATGTGGGTTTCTGTAGCTCCAAAAAATTCCATTTCGAGTGCAGGGAGGTCAGAATCCAACAGCATCATTGATGACAAGTCATCATATACCCATTTTTCAAGCTAATTTCACTTGTTTTGTTAGCATTTATGCACTTTCTTGCATCCTAAGTAAGTGATTTGGAGTGAAAATGCATAACTTCTTTAAATCAAGCAACCACTATGAAATTAATGATAAATCATGAGGTTTAAGCTAATTTTAATTGCATTTTAATTGATTTATAAGCCTCTTGAATTTAGTGATACTTTGAGTGGTTGTTTGGTTTATTTTAGGTGAAGAAAAGAAAAGAAAATGAAAAGCGTGGCCTAAGAAAGTGTAGCCGAGGAAAGAAAAGCGTGGCCGAATCAAGGGAGAAGCGTGCCGCAACTCATAGTGGAAGCAATCTTGCCCTCCACAAGGGCAGAATGCCCTCCACAAGGGCAGCATCAAGTGACCAAGCAAGCATAGGCAACCCTGCCCTGCCCACTCCAAGGGCAGAGCACAAAATGGTGCCTTGGAGCAAGGAGAAGCAAACTCTGCCCTGCCCTTGTGGAGAGCAGGATCGGGCACCTCAAGGAAAGAAATCCAAGGAAAAATAGCTCCCATGCATGCCACAAGGTTCGAACCAAGAACCATGAGGAAGCCAAGCCTTGAGACCCACTACCATGCCAAAGAATCAAAAGAAAAAGTAGCGTGTTTGCAAGCCACCAGATTCGAACACGGGCCATGAGATTGGGAACCTTGCCCTGCCCTTGGCGTGGGCAGGGCAGAATCATGAGTGTGCGCATCAACAAGCACCAACGCGCGCACCAATTCCTTCCTTGGCACGATCCTGGCGCACCAAACCATTCCTGCCCTGCCCTTGGCGCGGGCAGGGAGCAACCACGCGTCAACGTGCTTCGCGCGCACGCGCGCTCCTCAAATCTGGCATCATCCACGCACCAACGTGCAGCACGCGCACGCGCGCTTCTCAATTCTGGCAGCACCAAGCGCACGCACGCATCACGTTCTGGCGCAGCAGCTTTCCCGCCCTGCCCTTGGCGCGGGCAGGGCAGCCTCTGGCGCACCAAATTTCCTCCTCATGCGCACCACGCAGCTTCTGGCGCACCAATTTCTTCACCATGCGCATCATGGCCGCACCAAAAGCATGCACCATGCATCAACTTTCTGCCCTGCCCTCCACAAGGGCAGGGCAGCCTCCTGGAAGTGGATTTTGGGCCAAAAATTCAAATTAAAAATTAATTTGAATTCATTTCTTCACCAATCCAAAAGCCCATCCAAATCCCATTACCCAAGAATAGAAAGTGTATAAATAGGACTTAGTTTAATGTAATTAGGACTTTTATGCTCATTTTTGAATTTTCACTTTTACCTTGGCTTTGCAATTTTACTTTCAAGCTTCCTTGAGAGAATTTGACCGAGAACTAAGAGGATCAAAGGAGAGTCTCCTTCCTCACTTCTCTTGGGCAATTCTACTCTTCTGTTTTCCGAGTATTGGGTGTGTGAAATTGGGGAAATCCTGTCCCAATTCCCATTCAAGCTCTTTACATTTAATCTTCTGCATAATTCAATCCAACTCTGTTCTTCAATTGCTTCATCTTTAAATTTTCTGTTAATTGCTTAGTGAATCTAGATCTGGGAAGGAAATTGGGTTTTAGGCTCTGCTACCTAAGCTCTTGGGATCCTGAGATCATAATTCACTCTTGGGTTCCTCTGTGAACCTCTGCTACATTTTGTTTCAATTTCTGTTTGAATGCATATTGCTTCAGATTTACTTTCTGCTCAACCATTTACTGCAATTTACTTCTTCTTCGTTTAGATCTTGCAATCCCACTCCTCAATTCCCTTTTACTTTCTTGCAATTTATCTTTCTTGCCATTTAAGTTACTGCAATTTAAGTTTCTTGCACTTTAAGTTTCAGTCATTTACTTTCTTGCTCTTTAAGATTCTGCTCATTTATAATTCTGTTCTTCAATTTACTGCAATTTTCCCTCTCCTCTTTACATTTATTGTCATTTACTTCCTGTTAAACACAAATCACTCAACTAAAACTTGATTCGCTTGACTAAATCACCCACCGAACTAAAATTGCTCAATCCTTCAATCCCTGTGGGATCGACCTCACTCATGTGAGTTATTATTACTTGATGCGACCCGGTACACTTGCCGGTGAGTTTTGTGTTGGATCGTTTTCCACACATCAAGTTTTTGGCGTCGTTGTCGGGGATTGAAATAGATTGACAATGATTAAGTGAAGTGGAGATCTAGATTAAGCATTTTTACTTTTCTGTTGTTCTAACTCTCACTAACACACTAACTGTTTGAAATTTTGCTTAAACTAACTGAACCTTCATTCTAGCAATAGATTGAAGTTTCATTGGTTTTCTGGGTTTGTGTGTTTATTGTTGTGTGTTTGTATGTCAGGTACAGGGAGATCTTCTCCTATCATCTCTGAGATTGATCCAAGGACTCTTCGGAGAATAAGAAGAGCTGAAAGAGGGAAGTTCATTGTTGGGGAAGAAGAAGAATCTGAAGAAGAATTCCAAGATATGGAAGGAGATACTAGTCAACCAGGAGGAGGAGCTAACAATGACCAGCAGAGAAGAGTCTTGGCTTCATACACTTTTGCAAATGCTAGGCATTGTGGGAGCAGCATTCTTCCTCCCAATGTCAATGCAAACAACTTTGAACTCAAGCCACAACTCATCACTCTAGTGCAAAACAATTGTTCTTTTGGAGGAGGACCTTTGGAGGATCCAAACCAACATTTGTCCACCTTTTTGAGAATCTGTGACACAGTGAAGACAAATGGTGTACCTCCTGATAGCTACAAGTTGCTACTCTTCCCATTTTCTCTTAGGGATAAAGCAACTCAATGGCTAGAGACCTTTCCAAAAGAAAGCATCAACACTTGGGATGACTTAGTGAGCAAGTTTCTTGCCAAATTCTACCCTCCTCAAAGAGTCCTAAGGTTGAAGACAGAGGTTCAAACATTCACTCAAATGGAGGCTGAGAACTTATATGAAGCATGGGAGAGATATAAGGCTCTATTGAGGAAGTGCCCACCAGAGATGTTCACTGAGTGGGATAAGTTGCAAAACTTCTATGAAGGACTCACTCTTAAAGCTCAAGAAGCTCTTGATCACTCTGCCGGAGGCTCTCTACAACTCATGAAGACCACAGAGGAAGCTCAAAATCTTATTGAGATGGTGGCCAACAATCAATATTTCTTTGCTCATCAAAGACAACGCCAACCATCACAGAGAAGAGGAGTCATGGAGTTGGAGGGAGTTGATTCAATCTTAGCTCAAAACAAGATGATGCAACAGCAGATTCAACAACAATTTGAACAAATGGCTAAGAGGATTGATGGCTTGCAAGTGGCAGCAGTGAGCACCACAAGCCAACCTCCAAACACTTGGGTACAAAGTGAAGAAACTCAAGAGGAGCAACAACAAGAGCAAGTCCAATACATGCACAACCAAAATCCTGGAACAAATGAAGTCTATGGTGATACCTACAACCCATCTTGGAAGAACCATCCCAACCTCAGATGGGGAGACAACCATATCTTGGAAGAATCATCCAAACCTTAGATGGGGAGACAACCATAACCAAAACCAACAACCATGGCAAAGAAATACAGGCCAAAACAATTGGAAAAACACAAACCACAACCCCCAGCCAAACACTAATCAAAACTCATACAGAAAACCACAAAACAACTACCCAAATTCTAACCAATACCCAACCAATAACCACCCAACTAACCAAAACACTTATCTTCATCCATCAACACCCCAAAACCAACCCATCACACAAGATTCACAGAGAATTACCAATCTAGAAGTACTCATGGAGAAACTAATGAAAAGCCAAGAACTAACCACCAAGAATCAAGAAGCTACCATGAAGAACTTAGAGAGGCAAATTGGCCAAATCTCTAAGAAGATCTCTGTTGAGAAACCATCAAGTTCACTACCCAGTGATACCATTCCCAACCCAAAGGAAGAATGCAAGGTAGTGCAACTAAGAAGTGGAAAGATGTTAGTGGACGGTAACCAAGGAGCAACAAAGAAGCTTATGGAGAATGACACTGAACCAACAAAGAATCATGAAGCCATCAACAAGGACATGATAAGCAAATAAGAATGCTCCAGAAAAACTCACAGAAGAGGATAACAGACCACAGAATCTAAAGAAAGGAAAGAAAATCATGGAGGAACCAATTCCAGAACAGCATCAAGTGGTGAAGAGCTCAACACCACCACTACCTTACCCACAAAGATTTCACAAGGAAAGAAAGGATCAGCACTTCCACAAATTTCTTGAGACTTTCAAGAAGTTGGAAATCAACATACCTTTGGCAGAGGCTTTGGAGCAAATGCCCCTGTATGCTAAGTTTCTAAAGGAGCTCATCAACAAGAAAAGAAGATGGGATGAGCAAGAAACCATAATGATCACTGAAGAATGCAGGGCCTTGATTCAAAAGGGGCTTCCCCCCAAACTTGAGGACCCAGGGAGCTTCCTGTTGCCATGCACCATTGGAGAATTAACCATTACTAAAGCAATGTGCGATCTGGGAGCAAGTATTAATTTAATACCATCCTCCCTGGTGAAAAAGTTGCACATAGAGGAAGTCAAACCAGTGCAAATGTCCCTGGAGCTGGTAGATAAGTCAATAGTGCACTCTAGGGGTATAGTTGAAAACCTCTTGGTTAAGGTGGACAACCTCATATATCCTGCTGACTTTGTGATTCTAGAATCAGATGAAGATGATGGAGACTCTGTTATACTAGGAAGGCCATTTTTGGCAACTGCAAGAGCCATCATAGACATAGAAAAAGGGGAGTTAATTCTCAGAATGCATGATCAGAAAGTCATTCTGAAGGTCCTATCAGAGGAACAGTTTAGTGAAAAGAAGAAAAACTGTGTGGACATTGATAAGGGAGGATCACAGCTGAAGGAAGAAATTGACAAGGAAAATCACAGCAACACCCTAAAGCCAAGGATTATGCAAATCAATGAAGAAGCCCAAGAAGATATTGAAATACTAGCTACTGAGAAGAGATATCCTCAAAAGAAGCCCATGGCCAGAAAAGAAAGGTCAACAAAAGGAAAGATGAAACACAGGAGCAAAACAAAAAGGGGTTGGAAGAACAGAAAAATCCCAACAGAAGGATTTGCCAAGGGTGACAAGGTACAACTTGTGTATCAACAATTGGGAACAAAGGATTACTACACTGTTAATCAAATACTTTCTCTTGAGCATGTGGAAATTGAACATCAAGACACTCAGAGAAAGCTGACAGTAAGGGGTGACAAGTTGAGACACCACCAACATCAACCACCTTAAAGGGAGTTCAATGTCAAGCTAATGACAATAAAAGAGCGCTTCATGGGAGGCAACCCATGATTTAAAATTTCTGCTTTCTCTTTAATAAGCTATGATTTCCTGAGTATGATTCTGAACCTCCATATTTGATAAATACACATTTTACAGCATAAGTCAGAATTCTAAGTTTGGTGTCCCTTATGGTACACTAAATTTCAACTTTCCAAAGAAGAAAGGGAGCCATTTTTAGAACATATGCAGAATTCATTTGAATAAAGCATATAACCAAACACTAAGTTTGGTGTCTGCAAGTGCAACAAAATTCATAAAATCATTTACCACTTATGGAATCAAAAGCATACAAACAGGATCATGCATCATAATTATTTTTTAAAAAAAAAGAAAATGTCAATTGTGAAGAATGGCTGATAGTTGTTCGGCCATCCCCTCCATAAAAGATAAGTTTGGTGTTCACCAACTTTCAACATCTTTAATTAAGGGACACAATTGACCATAAAAATATTTTTTAATAATACACAAAACAAAACAATTCTTTCTCTTTAATACAAATTAATTGCCAACAACCTTATTAATGATCTAAAGCTAGCTGTCTTGATTCATGCAGGAGAAAAAAAAAGAGGATTAAGACAAGCTCAAGGAAGGCCACGGCTAGGAGGAGCTATGTGAGGGAGGTCACATGTGCCTAGGAGAACGTGCTCATTGGGAACAAAATCTGCATGCATGCAACATTGGACACCGAAGTGCATGCAACCAATGGGAGGAGAATCCTCGTCAAGCCTCAACCATGCATGCAAGCCGTCCATCTCATGCATTCCTTGAAAGAGCAAACCAATCTCAGCCCTTCATGAACACTCACGGTCCCTTCTTCATTCATTCATTGTGGTTTTGTTGAAAAGCTTGGAAACATGGCCTATAAATAGCCGTTGCACTCACTCGGCATACATTATCCTTTATTCAAGCCATTTTCACATTAAACCATATTCTCTTCTACTTCCAAAACCAACTTAATTTCCTTTCTTCACATATCTAAACCGAACCAAAGTTCAACCCAAACACAACACATATTCCTTCTTCTACTCTCACTTCTTCCTTCTTTTCACTTTAATTCTAATGGCCTCCTCAAGCTCACAAAGAAGGCCAGGAAAAGAGCCTATGATAACCGAACCCCCAACCTTTGATGCAACCAAATTTAGATCCCAATTTCATGAAGGGAGATATCATAGGTTCATGGTGGCAAAGAATATCATTTATGAGAAAGGGTTTGATTTGAGGGAAGGAGACTACCCCATCATGAAGCAGATCACTCGAGAAAGAAGGTGGGAACTCTTGTGTGCTCCTCTGACTGACATAAGTGCCGTAATGATCAAGGAGTTCTATGCAAATGCTGCAAAAGAAAACAAAAATAGTACTCCCTACACAAGTTATGTCAGAGGGGTTGAAGTAAGTTTTAGCCCTGCTGCCATCACAAGAGCTCTCAAGCTGAGAACCATAACTTATCCAGAGCTGAGTTATAAGGCTAGATTGCAAAGGAAAAATAATCCTGATGAGATCCTGCAAGGGATATGCATGGAAAATACAGATTGGGAGAGAGATTCAAAGGGGATTCCAAGTCACATAAGGAGGGTAAATCTGACTCCAGTGGCTAAAGGATGGTTTGAAATAGTGAGGAGATCTATTCTTCCTACTGGAAATGCCTCGTGGGTTACAATCAAAAGAGCTCTCTTGACACACTGCATATTGCATGGGGGTGAGATCAATGTTGCACAACTCATAGCCGACAGCATTCAAGAAATGGCCGATAGCACAAGCAAGTCAAAAGGCCTTGGACATCCAAGCACCATCCAAAGGCTATGTAACAGAGCTCATGTCATTTTTGAAGATGAGGACACAACAAAAGTGAAGGTAGGAAAATGGATTACCAAGAAGAGCATGGAGGGAATTAATGAAGAAGAAGATCAAGAGGGGGTAGTGGCTCCTAGACAAAGAAGAGCACAAAGAGAGGAAGGACGAAATCAAGCTTATGAAGCCATTGATATGAGCCAATTGCAAAGATCAATTGATGAATTATCTCAGCAGCTCATGCAGGCTCAACAAGGTCAAAACCAACTTATGCAGGCCGAACTAGGCCAAAATCAAGAGGGCCAAGAGAAATATCTAGAGCCCCATCCGGAATTCATGGAGCAGTTCTTGAAAGAAAAAGAAGCACGAGAAGCTTGGCAGCATCAAATGGAGGAAAAACAAGAGAGATGGCAACAACAAATGATGACTCAGCAGCAAGAATTTCAAGCACAGATCCTTGAAGGGCAAAAAGAGCAATACAAAGAATTCAAGGAATCATATGACAAGCTGTATTTCAGTCAAGCTAAAGCATCGGAATATAGTCACAACCTATATCAATGGAAGAATGTTCATCATACCATAGGTGAAGTTAGACACGTACAAAGAATGGAGTATGATGAAAACATGCAAGCAAGGTTGGAGTACTTGACCCACAATTTGCCAACACTCAATCCTGAGATCAAGCCATTTGAGCAATGCCCTGAATTCTTAGCCAAGCAACAAGCAAAATCTCGTCAACACACTGAATCAACCTTCAGCACATTGGAAACTTTTGGGCTCAAAGGACTCATAGATTCTGTTTGGGCTAGAAGATGTCCTGGAGAAGAGATCCAAGATTACTCCAAGACAGGGAAGAGAAAGAAGAAGAAGGGAGAATCAAGCAGCAGCCATGACCATTAGAAGGTGGCAAAGTTCTTTCATACCCCCTTTTTCATGTCTCTAATAAGGAGATGCATGTCTGAAACATGATATGCCTCCATCAATTATTTCTTTTACTTTATGCAATTTCTGTTCTTTGCTTTTCATTTTAGTTAAGTTAATAAATAGCTAGAAAAATGTCAAGTCTGCATAATGCTTGAATCCATCACTTAGCTTTAAATATTGCCTTGTTTCCCATATGCTAAATAAAAGAGTTTGATTTGAATTGAAAAGTAAAATATCCAATATCGCATGAGTATGAATGGAAGTTGGTGGTGGCACATGTGTCTGATTAAATGCATAACTCATGAAATAAGTGTTGCATAATATCATTTTCATCCAATTGTGAGTTAGCTTGCTGTTATGAAAACTCATATCAAGAATGAAATACCCTTGGTAACAAAAACAGAAAGAAAAGGAAGAAAGAAAAAGCCAAAATGGCAAAGAAAACAAAGAATAAAGGTTGGACACCAATAGCTTGAACCTTAGGACATATGCCTGTGGTGTTCTTGTACTAAGATCTGCTTGGATGAGTAAATTCTAAGGGGTATTTTGAAACCCGGTCACTTAGATCAACTGATTTGGGATGGCCAATTGAAAATCCACAATAAAGAGCAACTCAGATACAAAGCACTTAGTGATCCAAAGAGATGCTGGGCATCAATGATCCTAGGAAGAATTAATGAGCTAAGTGTCTGTGGTGGAAAGATGTTGAGCAAGAGAGAAGAAAACAAAGCCAAAGGCTATGCTGCAGTGATGACAAGTCATCATATACCCATTTTTCAAGCTAATTTCACTTGTTTTGTTAGCATTTATGCACTTTCTTGCATCCTAAGTAAGTGATTTGGAGTGAAAATGCATAACTTCTTTAAATCAAGCAACCACTATGAAATTAATGATAAATCATGAGGTTTAAGCTAATTTTAATTGCATTTTAATTGATTTATAAGCCTCTTGAATTTAGTGATACTTTGAGTGGTTGTTTGGTTTATTTTAGGTGAAGAAAAGAAAAGAAAATGAAAAGCGTGGCCTAAGAAAGTGTAGCCGAGGAAAGAAAAGCGTGGCCGAATCAAGGGAGAAGCGTGCCGCAACTCATAGTGGAAGCAATCTTGCCCTCCACAAGGGCAGAATGCCCTCCACAAGGGCAGCATCAAGTGACCAAGCAAGCATAGGCAACCCTGCCCTGCCCACTCCAAGGGCAGAGCACAAAATGGTGCCTTGGAGCCAAGAGAAGCATTTCTGCCCTGCCCTTGTGGAGAGCAGGATCGGGCTCCATGAGGAAAGAAATTCAAGGGAAAATGACACCCATGAAAGCCACAAGTTTCGAACAAGGGACCATGAAGAAGCCAAGCTCTAACACCCACTAGCGTGCCAAAGAATCAAAAGAAAAAGTAGCGTGTTTGCAAGCCACCAGATTCGAACACGGGCCATGAGATTGGGAACCTTGCCCTGCCCTTGGCGTGGGCAGGGCAGCATTTGAAATTGGCGCACCACACACAAGGTCTTGGCAGCACCATCCGCACGCCCAAACGCTCCCTGGCGCATCAACCCGTTCCTGCCCTGCCCTTGGCGCGGGCAGGGCAGCATCCCACGCGTCAACATGCTTCGCGCGCACGCGCGCTCCTCAAATCTGGCATCATCCACGCACCAACGTGCAGCACGCGCACGCGCGCTTCTCAATTCTGGCAGCACCAAGCGCACGCACGCATCACGTTCTGGCGCAGCAGCTTTCCCGCCCTGCCCTTGGCGCGGGCAGGGCAGCCTCTGGCGCACCAAATTTCCTCCTCATGCGCACCACGCAGCTTCTGGCGCACCAATTTCTTCACCATGCGCATCATGGCCGCACCAAAAGCATGCACCATGCATCAACTTTCTGCCCTGCCCTCCACAAGGGCAGGGCAGCCTCCTGGAAGTGGATTTTGGGCCAAAAATTCAAATTAAAAATTAATTTGAATTCATTTCTTCACCAATCCAAAAGCCCATCCAAATCCCATTA